>NC_074697.1:17770247-17827747 GCF_029448725.1 Salvelinus fontinalis | reverse complement strand
TCTCCTCTCTCTCCTCTCTCTCCTCTCCTCTCCTCTCTCTCTCTCCTCTCCTCTTTCTGCCTCTCCTCTCTCTCCTCTCATCTCTCTCCTCTCTCTCCTCTCCTCTTTCTGCGCCTCCTCTCTCTCCTCTCCTCTTTCTCCTCTCCTCTCCTCTCTCTCCTCTCCTCTTTCTGCCTCTCCACTTCTCTCTCTCCTCTCTCTCCTCTCCTCTTTCTGCCTCTCCTCTCTCTCCTCTCATCTCTCTCCTCTCATCTCTCTCCTCTCTCTCCTCTCCTCTTTCTGCCTCTCCTCTCCTCTTTCTCCTCTCCTCTTTATGTGTCTCCTCTTTCTGCCTCTCCTCTCTCTCCTCTCATCTCTCTCCTCTCTCTCCTCTCCTCTTTCTGCCTCTCCTCTCCTCTCTCTCCTCTCCTCTTTCTGCGTCTCCTCTCTCTCCTCTCCTCTTTCTCCTCTCCTCTCCTCTCTCTCCTCTCCTCTTTCTGCCTCTCCACTTCTCTCTCTCCTCTCTCTCCTCTCCTCTTTCTGCCTCTCCTCTCTCTCCTCTCATCTCTCTCCTCTCATCTCTCTCCTCTCTCTCCTCTCCTCTTTCTGCCTCTCCTCTCCTCTTTCTCCTCTCCTCTTTATGTGTCTCCTCTTTCTCCTCTCCTCTATCTCATCTCTCTCCTCTCCTCTTTCTGCCTCTCCTCTCTCTCCTCTCCTCTCTCTCCTCTTCTCTTTCTGCCTCTCCTCCCTCTCTCTCCTCTCCTCTTTCTGCGTCTCCTCTCCTCTCCTCTCCTCTCCTCTCCTCTCCTCTCTCTCCTCTCCTCTTTCTGCCTCTCCTCTCCTCTCTCTCCTCTCCTCTTTCTGCCTCTCCACTCCTCTCTCTCATCTCTCTCCTCTCTCCTCTCCTCTTTCTGCCTCTCCTCTCCTCTTTCTCCTCTCCTCTTTCTGCGTCTCCTCTCTCTCCTCTTTCTGCCTCTCCTCTCTCTCCTCTCTCTCCTCTAATCTCCTCTCTCTCCTCTTCTCTTTCTGCCTCTCTTCCCCTGTCTCTCCTCTCCTCTTTCTACGTCTCCTCTCTCCTCTCCTCTTTCTCCTCTCCTCTCTCTCCTCTCTCTCCTCTCCTCTCTCTGCCTCTCCTCTCTCTCCTCCCAGCAGACATTTAATTACAGAGCAGGACCAGGACACTGTTTCTTCATAACGCCCCATCCACCCTCAGGACAACATGTAATGATGAGGAATCCTCTTGGATAGGGTCAGGAGAAGGCCGTTTGTGGGTCTGTTTGTTTTCAGGGCTTCATCATACGTATCAGAGCTGTTTTCTGCCTCTCGGGTTTTGGCATTCAAGCGCGGGATGTTGTGTCCTGAACTTGAGTGCCTTTATTGTGGATACGTGGTTATTTATTAAGCATATCCACAAACGGACTTTACCCTCAGCCTGATTTCACAGCACTGGACATGTAGTCCTCAGCCGAGCATGACCGGGAAAGGAATTAGAAGGAGGGGAAACATACTTCAAATAACAAAATAAAGTAACACTTCTGAGGAGCCACAGTAGTAAATGCAATTAGATGACTGGAAGACGTTTGCTGTAGTCAGATAAACCGTGTGTTCACAGTGGCATGTACTGTACAACTCATAATTGGGAGATTAAGCAAGATCTACAGAAACAGCTGAAGATCCACAATGCCATCGTTAAAACGCTGACACATCCGATAGCCATAACCAGCAACCCACAAACACATCAAACACATCCAGCTACATCATCACTCGTAAAAGTTTAGAACAATTCTGCCTTGTTAGCTGTCTTTGTTCTTGTAATGACCTTAACACCTAGAGACACAATAATAAAAGAATTGCTCCAAAAGCTGAGGTTGTAAAAGCCTGTTAGTCAAAGCGTAAACTCCCCTCCAAACTCTCTGTACCTCATTCCTCGTCTCGCTACCTCTGACTGTGTGTTGCTGTGTGTGGCACAGTGTGTTCATACGTTGTTCAGTGAGTATTGATCTCCACAGAGACATGACACAAACACCTGTAACTCCACCCCCACACTGGCCACCCCACCCGCCCCTGTCTCTCAAGACGGTCATACCCTGGGGCTGGGGGACATTGTCACATCCTTGTCTCTCAAGACGGTCATACCCTGGGTCTGGGGGACAGTGTCACCTCACATCACTGTCTCTCAAGACGGTCATACCCTGGGTCTGGGGGACAGTGTCACCTCACATCCCTGTCTCTCAAGACGGTCATACCCTGGGTCTGGGTGACAGTGTCACCTCACATCCCTGTCTCTCGAGACGGTCATACCCTGGGTCTGGGTGACAGTGTCACCTCACATCCCTGTCTTTCGAGACGGTCATACCCTGGGGCTGGGGGACAGTGTCACCTCACAAATGAATTTCTCCTCATGTCCCTGTCTCCAGTAAACAGCTGTCAGTCTCCCAGTGCTGCGCCTCGGTCTCCCGTGCAGCCCTGTCTATACCCAGGCAGGAAAACAAGTTATTTTTACCTCTGTTGTCTAGCACACCAACCACAGGAGGCTGGTAGCACCTTATTTGGGGAGAATGGGCTCGAGGTAATGACTGGAGCAGAGTCAGTGGAATGGTATCAAATACATCAAACACGTGGTTTCCATGGTTTCCAGGTGGTTGATGCCATTCCATAATGGCTTCAGCCATTATTATGAGCCGTCCTCCCCTCAGCAGCCTCCTTACTGACACCAACGTACACCTAATGAGACTGAACCTTGGTATGTTTGCTGTCAGTAAGATGTGCTGGTAGTTAGGAACATGTCCAGGCTCTACAAGCTAATGGTTCAAGCAAGTGCACCGACAGCTAAAGACATGTCCTGTATGTGTGTCGGCAAGGAGAGCCGTGTCACTACTGATAGAAGGGGTGCCCAGGTCCACACCTGCTGTGCCACACAACAGGCCTCCTATTCACAAGCTGCACAGAGCTGTGGTAAATGAGGAACATTGAGGACTGGCCGACAGACTGAATGGTGCTCATGATTGGAAATCTATGTGTGTATGTGCCGGGGAATACAATGAACACCTCTCTGTCTGCCTCTCTAAGAAATCACACCTCAGGTGTTTAAGACACGTCTTCTGATTTTCACTTTGTAAAAAGTAAGTACTTCATGCAACGCTTTTTGAGGTAGTGTAATCATAGTATAGTGTGTGTGTGTGTGTGTGTGTGTGTGTGTGTGTGTGTGTGTGTGTGTGTGTGTGTGTGTGTGTGTGTGTGTGTGTGTGTGTGTGTGTGTGTGTGTGTGTGCCTGTCACAACACACTACTACTTTGTGTGATAGAAATGCATCTTGCTGTAATTGTAGCACCCTGCTTGTGTTTCTGTTAAGGGATAGAAGAGAGAGGCTTTCCAGTCTCATCCCGGGCATTTCATCAACAGCTGCCAGGATATTACTGAATGAATCATCATTTTGGAATACCTGAATTTCAGTTTAGCATCGGATGGAGGGTGTGATTTGTTTATTGCTGAAACTTCTCTAATCAAGACAAATCTCAACAGGGGTCTGTATCAATCACTTCTTCATTGGTTGGAGGTTCAAGTCTTGGTGCTGTTCCCATATCTCCCATGTTTACAGTGACATCAATTCCCACACCAGCCACCCAGCCCGCAGTACCCTGGTGTGGAACCGAGCCTGCAGTACCCTGGTGTGGAACCCAGCCTGCAGTACCCTGGTGTGGAACCGAGCCTGCAGTACCCTGGTGTGGAACCCAGCCTGCAGTACCCTGGTGTGGAACCCAGCCTGCACTACCCTGGTGTAGAACCCAGCCTGCAGTACCCTGGTGTGGAACCGAGCCTGCAGTACCCTGGTGTGGAACCCAGCCTGCAGTACCCTGGTGTGGAACCCAGCCTGCAGTACCCTGGTGTGGAACCCAGCCTGCAGTACCCTGGTGTGGAACCCAGCCTGCAGTACCCTGGTGTGGAACCCAGCCTGCAGTACCCTGGTGTGGAACCCAGCCTGCAGTACCCTGGTGTGGAACCCAGCCTGCAGTACCCTGGTGTGGAACCCAGCCTGCAGTACCCTGGTGTGGAACCCAGCCTGCAGTATCCTGGTGTAGAACCCAGCCTGCAGTACCCTGGTGTAACAGTTCATTACATAGTCAAATCACGTTAAAGTGATTTGTGATCCCAAATATCTTTGGTGCTGTGTGTGGCCTAGATGAGCATTTAAACTACTGTATTGTGAGCTCACATGCACTCTCATCTTTTTTCACATGCACTCTCATCTTTTTCCACTTTCCCCATTTGAGACTAGATATTGGAGATGATCTCCCTATTCTTCCCCTGTCCCATTTTTAAATGAAGGTTATTTCAGTCTTTTCATTTGTCAATCAGGACCGAGGGTGCGTCTCCAGTGATGGGCCTGTGTCAGGCTGTAATTGTCAGCGTCCCTTTCTGGCCCAGACACCGCTCAGCACTTTGCATGTGAAAGGAGGCCGAGAGGAGAGGTGAGCACTGAATTGATACCCAAACCTCCTTTTGTTCTCTGACGCTTTGCCTCCCACTGCCAAGAGACTGGGGAGCAGACACAGGGACAATCAATGAGGAGGGGGGGTCAGGGCTCCCCAACGCCTTCTTCCTCATCTGGCAGGTCAAACTCAGCACAAGTGGGTCTACTCTGTTCTATTACCAATTATCCTCCTAAATGACCTCTGGAACATCCGCTCCCCTATACAGAGACTGGGGTGTTGGATGCTATTAAACTCTGGACATTTTCATAAAAGTCTATAGTACTGAGCTCTATTTTCAGTAGGTCTATTTGCATCCATACCTTGCAGCACTAGAAGTGAAATGTAAATCAATGTATGATTATATGTTCTGTATGTTCAGATCCATACACACTGTTGCTTCCCTCTCACACTCAGGCACTGAAGAGTCTGCTGGGTGTATTGCAGAGGGGAATCAGCCCTGGGTCAGAGTTTAGTGTGTGTGTGTTTTCAGTACGAAATATTGATGTGCATTGTGTGTGTGTTTAATAATGAGAAGCAGAGGGGGCTGGTGTGTGTATGGAGTGGATTGGCTGGAGGGTCTGGTTAGACCAGGCGCAAGAGAGGTAATATAGCACTGCTCTATCTCCCGTCTGTCATCTATCTCCATTCCTTGGTATATTTATCATTCACGTATCAGTAATATGTTGCTTTTTCATTCATTACTGTGCAATCAAACAAGCACATTTTGTAAATTGCTCCTGGACATTAAAAGGAAGTTTAATGTCCAGTATAGTGAAGTGCTTCCTATTTTATCACTGGGATGAATCGTTCCAGATAGCAACACCATTTTAGTAGAGCAGATATTATGGAGTATGTTGTGACGTCCCTATCGTGATCAGATCATTACACATCACAGCGTTTGGCAGGAGAAGATAGTCTGGAGAAATAACTTCCTTTATTTCATGTAGAATGATACATTTAACTATTCACAGATGTCCATTTCCTCTGGAAAGTTGCTCCAAGTGTATTAAACATCCTCCTCACTTTGGGCTCAAGGTAACGTTCTGTGTTCCAGTCACAGCTGGGATTCTCCAGAGACAGATAGAAGTCTAGTCTTCTACCCGTCCTGTGATACTATCCACTGTGTTTCTAGGAAATGAAAAGCTGCTATGTATTTATGAGCTGTTCTTATCTTCCACCAGTGATGTTGTCCCACCTGCTTCCTGATAATCTGTGTTGGCTCTCCTGCTCTGTGTAACCCTCGTGCTGCAGGCAGGGCCGTACCTAATGAATGAGGATAAGAACCACATCGGGAGATAGGATTACTGTCTAGACTCGAGGACTGTTTCTGCTTCACGGAAATAGTAAGCAGAAAGATTAGAAAAGGAAACAGACTCTCATACGTTGTACATCATACCTGATCTGAATTATGGCAGAGCTTTGGAGAACACACTACTTTTTTTCCATCCTAGAACTCACTGTGGAACTGTTTTCTTTAGACCCCATTGTCTTCAGAACGTGTCCCACATCTGTGCAGTGCATCAGTTCACTCTGGCCATTCTAACGTAGTAAACAGTAAGCAACAGCATCCCTTTCCCTTAACTCCAACCTGACACATATACTGCTCTTAGCATCTCCTCTGAGAAAAACCTGTTTGTAGTGATATAAGGGATGTACTTGAACAAAGTCCCTGTATTGATGTGTGTATCCAGATAATAGACTTGACATACAGCCCAATTCCCTGCCAGTTAATACAGCCAGCCACAGGCAGCTTTAATTAAGGGAAGAGGTGCTTCTTTGCTTCAAAACAACCTCACCTGATCAATGATCTTCATTTCGACACGCACACACACACACATTCACACACACACACACACAGGCACACGCACGCACGCACGCACGCACGCACTCACTCACTCACTCACTCACTCACTCACACGCACGCACGCACTCACGCACGTGTACACACATACACGCGCACACACGCACACACACACGTGTACACACACACACACACACACACACACACACACACACACACACACACACACACACACACACACACACACACACGCACACGCACACGCACACACACACATTCACACACACACACAGGCACACGCACTCACTCACTCACTCACTCACTCACTCACTCACTCACTCACTCACACGCACGCATGCACTCACGCACGTGTACACACATACACACGCACGCATGCACTCACGCACGTGTACACACATACACGCGCACACACGCACACACACACGTGTACACACACACACACACACACACACACACACACACACACACACACACACACACACACACACACACACACACACACACACACACACACACACACACACACACACACACACACACACACACACACACACACACACACACACATGACAGCAGGCACATCTGTTTCTATTGGCAGAATGATGATGTGAATGATGGTGGTGGTTGTAGCAGTGTCTCAGCTGTGTGTCAGGTGACATACGGTATGTCAGGTGTCAGATCATAAAGAAGATGCTCTCCCCTCCTCTTCCCTCCTCTTCCCTCCTCCTCCACTTCCCCTTCTCTTACCTCCTTCTCCTCCACCTCCTCTTCCCTCCTCCTCCACCTCCTCTTCCCTTCTCTTCCCTCCTCCTCCACTTCCCCTTCTCTTACCTCCTTCTCCTCCACCTCCTCTTCGCTCCTCCTCCTCCTCCTCTTCCCACCTTCTTCACCTCCCCTTCTCTTCCCTCCACCCCCACCTCCCCTTCTCTTCCCTCCACTTCCCCCCCTTCCCCCCCTTCCCTCCTCCACTTCCCCTTCTCTTCCCTCCTCCTCCACATCCCCTTCCCTCCTCCTCCACTTCCTCTTCCCTCCTTCTTCACCTCCCATCTCTCTCTTATATTGTCATGTTATCTGACAGTGCTAGAGAGGGTGAGCGGAGGGGCTTCCATCTTGCCGCTGTTCAAACAGAGCAGTGTCTTATTGCTCCTGTCTGTCAGATCACCAGGCTGTGGGTCTCTACACCTGTGTCCCTCGTACCAGTTCTACCGGAAGTTTGACTACATTAACTCTATCTGTCCTAGGACAGATGTGTGCGGACTATGGTGTGGTTGAGTCTGATGTTAGGCTTGACTACATTAAGTAGACGTTAATGGTAGCCAAACTCTATCTTAAACTGAACCTACACACACTGCACTGTCACTCACTAGACTTTATATTCACACCATATACACAGTCAATCCCAAACACACACTGCACTGTCACTCACTAGACTTTATATTCACACCATATACACAGTCAATCCCAAACACACACTGCACTGTCACTCACACACACATCCCTCACACATTCAAACACTAGATACACACACCCACACACAACACCCACACGCACACCGACTCAACATAAACACACATACTCACACACACATACACCCACACGCCCCCCCCCCCCCCCCACACACACACACACACTTCTACACTCATCATATGCTCTTGCTAGTTTTTTCCACTCTTATAATTATCTATCCTAATGTCTAGTCACTTCACGCTGCCTTTATGTACATACAGTAACTATCTCTGCATGTTGATACATTCCC
Source organism: Salvelinus fontinalis (assembly GCF_029448725.1). Classification (NCBI taxonomy): domain Eukaryota; kingdom Metazoa; phylum Chordata; class Actinopteri; order Salmoniformes; family Salmonidae; genus Salvelinus; species Salvelinus fontinalis. The sequence goes on along the minus strand of NC_074697.1, from coordinate 17,819,719 downwards.
TGCTCATGGTTGATTTCAGATCATCATTTAACGTAATATGTTATGTTGTGGAAAGGACATTGTGGACAAAGCATTAGAACACTTCAGAGGTGGCTTCTGCATTCAGGAGAATCTCTATCAGTGGCAGTAGTGACAGTACTCCTGTCTCTCTCCTGGTGTCCTTCATCAGAATGACGATGCAGAGAGTTGTGTGGGTGACAGTGACAGCGTTGACTTCATTCATTCTCATTTCCATGTGAACGAGAGTACTAAAGGGGCCTTCAATCTGTCTATTTGGCTCTGCACTACTCGTAAATTAAACGCACGCACACACACACACACACACACACAAGCACACACACATATACACACACGCATACACAAGTACACATACTCACACACACTTTTCCCTCCTCTCATCTGTACCAACTCCTTCATATTACCATACTGTAGATAAATGCACTTCACAATCGCTGACAGGTCTTTTTTCCTGCTGTTGCTGCTACAGTAGCTATCAGATTAGCTGGAGGAGGAGGGGAGGGTGGGGACAGTAGATAGGTCTGTGAAGCCGCTCATTGATTGGCTAGTGGAATGTGCTGGTCCATGCTGTGGTGCGATGCAGCTTGGATCTTTATGGATTGTGGCCAGGTGACAGAGGGGATCCTGGGTATCTTATCAAAGCCAGTGCTGCTTCAGACCTTTGGGTGTCAGATCATTAATCTTCCTGTCAGTGATGTGTCATTCCGGGAATCTATGGCCCTCCTCCGTCTCCAACCACCGCTCTCCGCTCTCTGCCCTAACCCGCCCCAGCCCTCCCCAGCCGCCCCTGCTCTGTACGGTGAGAGTGCGGTAGAAGCATGGCCTCTCCCTCTCAGCAGACCAGCAGCCCTACTACACAACTCATCTAATCACTTGATCAGAGCTCTCTGGTTGAGGACAGTGCTGAGTGGAGGGAGCAGTGGGAGGGCTAACCCAGAGATACTACTGAGATGGCTCACCACCTGGTGGTGACTGGAACATTCTCTATACACATACTTCAGTACAGGGATACTGTATGAGAGGGATGATCGGCATTATAGAATACTACTAATGCTCTCTATTGACCTCTGTAGTTTCAATATGCTGAACGTTTCAACTAGTGACAATGACATTAATGGTCAGTTTGAGCTTTGTGTTGGACTCATTAGAGTAGAGTAACGTAAACTCATTTCTCCACTTTCCAACAAAATCAATGACGAAGCCTTCATGATGCCCATCTCTGCATGATTCAAGAAGGCAATGAGCTCCGTCGGGTCTTTTTAAAAATGGCGGGTGGGGAAGCGAAACCTACTGCGTGATAGTGAGAAGGAGAGATGTCGTGTGGGGAAACTGCTTTTTTCACTCGATCTGTCCAACTTATCACCTTACCGCCTCTAAAATGTAAATAAAACACTATAAAGAGTTTATATAATGTGTCATTACATACCTGTTTGAAGGTTTGTGTCGAATTTGAATTGGATTTTTAGGGCGGTGCTAAAGTGATCTTCAGAAGTAAACAGCGGCTTTTGAGAGTCATGAAAGCTTGCAGTGATGACGCAAAAAATGACTAGGTGTCCCCCCTTACCCCCGTCCCTGTCCCTTTCTTGTTTTTAAACTGGTGAGAGAAGTGCTACACCTGCTGGAAACAGACTGTAAGACAGAATTAGTTGCTTTATGCGTGCTGTACGTTATGCCATGACACGTCACAATGTAACGTACAGCGTCGGAGAGGTCAGTTTTTTCAACTTTTATCCAATACTATAGAACCATCACCATGTCAATCAACGCTTGAATAGAAACGTAGTTCACACCCCCGATTTTGAAGTCAACACAGTCGCTACAGACCCATTCGTTTTCTTTGTAGCCTCGTTTGAATGTCTCGGTTGCGCACATTTGTAAGGAATGGGGTTAGCGTAAGTTACTGTGCTTTAGATAGCGGACTATGGACAGTGGATGATCATCACACCACAGAGTGTTGAGAGATGACACAGGCCATTTCCCTTCTGGTCTGGTCAAGTTGGTCAGTGTTGAGAGATGACACAGGCCATTTCCCTTCTGGTCTGGTTAAGTTGGTCAGTGTTGAGAGATGACACAGGCCATTTCCCTTCTGGTCTGGTCAAGTTAGTCAGTGTTGAGAGATGACACAGGCCATTTCCCTTCTGGTCTGGTCAAGTTAGTCAGTGTTGAGAGATGACACAGGCCATTTCCCTTCTGGTCTGGTCAAGTTTGGTCAGTGTTGAGAGATGACACAGGCCATTTCCCTTCTGGTCTGGTCAAGTTAGTCAGTGTTGAGAGGCCAAGGTGCTGAGATCATGTTCCCTTACCCAGCATGCAGCAGTGCCGAGGACCAGTGACCACTCCTCTCTCTCTCTGGTGCTACTGTAGTGGTGTCAAATCAAATCAAAGTTTATTTGTCACGTGCGTCGAATACAAGTGAAATGCTTACTCACGTGCGTGGAATCCCAGTGAAATGCTTACTTACAGGCTCTAACCAATAGTGTACAAAGGGTATTAGGTGAACAATAGGTAAGTAAAGAAATAAAACAACAGTAAAAAGACAGGCTATATAGAGTAGCGAGGTTATAAAAATAGCAAGGCTACATACAGACGCTGGTTAGTCAGGCTGATTGAGGTAGTATGTACATGTAGATAAGGTTAAAGTGACTATCCATATATGATGACCATAGAGTAGCAGTAGCGTAAAGAGGGGTTGGCGGGTGGTGGGTGGCGGGTGGCAGGACACAATGCAGATAGCCCGGTTAGCCAATGTGCGGGAGAACTGGTTGGTCGGCCCAATTGAGACGGTATGTACATGAATGTATAGTTAAAGTGACTATGCATACTGCATATGATTAACAGAGAGGGGTTGAGGGGGTTGGGGGGGGGGGGGGCACAAATGCAAATAGTCCGGGTAGCCATTGATTACCTGTTCAGGAGTCTTATGGCTTGGGGTTAAAAACTGTTGCGAAGCCTTTTTGTCGTAGACTTGGCACTCTGGTACCACTTGCCATGCGGTAGTAGAGAGAACAGTCTATGACTGGGGTGGCTGGGGTCTTTGACAATTTTTAGGGCCTTCCTCTGACAACGCCTGGTGTAGAGGTCCTGGATGGCATGCAGCTTTGTCCCAGTGATGTACTGGGCCGTACGCACTACCCTCTGTAGTGCCTTGCGGTCAGAGGCCGAGCAATTGCCGTACCAGGCAGTGATGCAACCAGTCAGGATGATCTCGATGTTGCAGCTGTAGAACCTTTTGAGGATCTCAGGACCCATGCCACATCTTTTTAGTTTCCTGAGGGGGAATAGTCTTTGTCGTGACCTCTTCACAACTGTCTTGGTGTGTTTGGACCATTCTAGTTTGTTGTTGATGTGGACACCAAAGAACTTGAAGCTCTCAACCTGCTCCACTACAGCCCTGTTAATGAGAATAGGGGCGTGCTCTCTCCTCCTTTTCCTGTAGTCCACAATCATCTCCTTAGTCTTGGCTACATTGAGGGATAGGTTGATATTCTGGCTCCACCCGGCCAGGTCTCTGACCTCCTCCCTATAGGTTGTATCGTCGTTGTCTGTGATCAGGCCGACCACTGTTGTGTCGTCTGCAAACTTAATGATGGTGTTGGAGTCGTGCCTGGCCATGCAGTCATGGGTGAACAGGGAGTACAGGAGGGGACTGAGCACGCACCCCTGTGGAGCTCCAGTGTTGAGGATCAGCGTGGCAGATGTTTTGCTACCTAACCTCACCACCTGGGGGCGGCCCGTCAGGAAGTCCAGGATCCAGTTGCAGAGGGAGGTGTTTAGTCCCAGGATCCTTAGCTTAGTGATAAGTTTTGAGGGTACTATGGTGTTGAACGCTGAGCTGTAGTCAATGAATAGCATTCTCACATAAGTGTTCCTTTTGTCCAGGTGGGAAAGGGCAGTGTGGAGTGCAATAGAGATTGCATCATCTGTGGATCTTTTTGGCGGTATGCAAATTGGAGTGGGTCTATGGTTTCTGAGATAATGGTGTTGATGTGCGCCATTACCAACCTTTCAAAGCACTTCATGGCTACAGACGTGAGTGCCATGGGTCTGTGGTCATTTATGCAGGTTGCCTTTGTGTTCTTGGGCACAGGGACTATGGTGGTCTGCTTGAAACATGTTGGTATTACAGACTCAATCAGGGACATGTTGAAAATGTCAGTGAAGACACCTGTCAGTTGGTCAGCACATGCTCGGAGCACACGTCCTGGTAATCCGTCTGGCCCCGCAGCCTTATGTATGTTAAGCTGTTTAAAGGTCTTACTCACGTTGGCTACGGAGAGCGTGATCACACAGTTGTCCGGAACAGCTGATGCTCTCATGCATGCCTCAGTGTTGCTTGCCTCGAAGCGAGCATAGCAGTGATTTAGCTCGTCTGGTAGGCTCGTGTCACTGGGCAGCTCGAGGCTGTGCTTCCCTTTGTAGTCTGTAATAGTTTGCAAGCCCTGCCACAGAAGACGAGCGTCGGAGCCAGTGTAGTGTGATTCAATCTTAGCCCTGTATTGACGCTTTGCCTGTTTGATGGTTCGTCACAGGGCATAGCAGGATTTCTTGTAAGCTTCCCGGTCAGAGTCCCGCACCACCAGTCCCGTCATGTGTCTCCACTACTATTATGTTCTCTTGATACCTCTGATGGAAAATCCTTGGCTTGATTTAAGTGGTTTCCTACTCAGGGAATCTAGGCTACTATATCTGGTGAAAAAGGCACAGATTTTAAGGCACAGTCTCAACTGCCAAGACATACACACTTGTTACATGAGCCAAATGTGTTCGGCTTTGCAATTACAATGAGCCCTTCAATGACAGATTGAACACTCGTCTTATAATTCATAGTGGCAATACACTGTACAATAGGAACACCTGCTCTTTCCATGAAATAGACTGACCAGGTGAATCCATGTGAAAGCTATGATCCCTTATTGATGTCACCACTTCAATCAGTGTAGATGAAGGGGACAGGTTAAGGAGACAGGTTAAAGAAGGATTTCTAAGCCTTGAGACAATTGAGATGTGGATTGTGTGTGTGTGCCATTCAGAAGGTGAATGGGCAAGACAAAAGCAAAATAATGAAGTGCCTTTGAACGGGTTATGGTAGTAGGTGCCAAGTGCACCGGTTTGTGTCAAGAACTGCAACTCTGCTGGGTTGTTTACAGTTTGCGTGTGTATCAAGAATGGCCCAAAGGACATCCAGCCAACTTGACACAACTGTGGGAAGCATTGGAGTCAACATGGACCAGCATCCCTCTGGAATGTTTTTGACTCCTTGTAGAGTCCATGTCCTGACGAATTGAGGCTGTTCTGAGGGCACAAGGTGATGCAGCTCAATATTAGGAAGGTGTTCCTCATTTTTTGTCCACTCAATGGAAATGGACTAAGAGGAATTGACCTGACATTTTGAAAAAAAGCCTCCCGAGATAGAGGAATAGGCATTTTATTTGTTTAAAAAGCACATCAATAGAGTATTAGTGTGCAACCTAGGCTGCATGGGGCAGAAGGAGGCTGAATGGGGCAGCATGGGAACGCATGGGGCAGAATGGGGCATTATGGGAAATAATGGGGCAGAATGGGGCAGCATGGGGCTGCATGGGACAGCATGGGGCTGCATGGGGCAGCATGGGTCAGCACGGGACAGCACGGGACAGCACGGGGCAGCACTGAGCAGCATGGGACAGCTATGACTGTGGAATGAGACAGAGGTCCTGATCATGTCAAGGTGACTATGCCATTGTGCCATTCCAGAACTCTTTCAGGCAGAACAGCAGAACTTATTTATACATATTGTTTCTATATTAAATTGGTTTTACTCCTCCCTGACCACTGTTCAGACTAAATTCCCCCAAGATGCACCAAGATCAGTACAAAGGAAGCTGACAATGCACTATGGGACTGTGTGTGTGGAGGGGGGGGTTCTTGGAAGTTGTGACAATCCTAGTCCAGCAGGGAAACTGGTTTTAAAAACTGTTGCATTATTTGAGCTTAATAATTACATTTAGGGGAATTTTATAAGGGGAAAGATTTTTCTTGGAAGTTGTGACAATCCTAGTCCAGCAGGGAAACTGGTTTTAAAAACTGTTGCATTATTTGAGCTTAATAATTACATTTAGGGGAATTTTATAAGGGGAAAGATTTTCCAAATATTTTCAATATTATTTATTTACATGTCGGCTTTATGCCCAGAAATGCTATTGTCTGGAGCAAAGAATCCGCATTTCAAAGTCTCCAAAAATGTGTTTAAAATTCTAAAAACATACATTCATTTATATTATCTGAAAAGGGATAGAAGTTTAGTTTATTGCAATAGCCTTCCCTGACTTGAATATTTATCTCAAAACTGATTCCTAAGAAATGTGTCTGGAGATTTGGTCAACTCTGTCAGATTTGTCTAAAATCCTAAATGAATGAGGAATAAGAAGGGTCAGCTATACCATCAGGACCCCTTATTCATGTCCTCATTACAGGTAGTGCAACGAGAACACTCATGGTCTGGAAAGTTCTCTACTTTTGATAGCATTAAACAAACAATATTGAAATTGCCAGGGTCACAACGACAAGCTGTCATCTCCATCTACCTAGTGAGAGTGAGATAGGGTATGTCTTTTAGTTCAAATATGTTTATTTAAATTAGGTTTTGGTTATAAAGTAACTGGGGAAAAACTAAATTCCAACTTTTATACTGTTCCTCTTAAAATAAAAAATAAATACAAATCTATATATTTTCATCTAACGTCAACTCAGTCAGATTTCTGAAAGATCTGATATAACGGTTATGCTTTTTATAAGGACATTTCAAATGAACTTTTTAATAATAAAAAAAAACTGTTGTGTCTGTTTTGATTATTTGTTGTGAATTCCGCCAGTAGCTCGTTTACTCCATCACAGATGGCTAACCCCCCTAAGCGAATTATTTGGTCAATATTCGTGAAAAATATTTTAACCACTGTTTAAGGTGTCTGACGAAGTTAACATGAATCCAGTTAGTTGCAATATAAGAAAAAATATTAAATAAATTAGGAGGTTGTTACTTGACATGGTGTGATATTTTGGTCTACGAAAAAAAACTACATGACCGAAAGTATGTTGACACCTGCTCGTTGAATATCTCTTTCCAAATCATGGGCATTAATATGAAGTTGGTCCCCCCTTTGCTGCTATAACAGCCTCTACTCTTTTAACCTTTCTGCGCACAGATCCCGATTACGGGATCATTTCCCTAAACAACCGCTGAATTGCAGGGCGCCAAATTCAAAAATATTACAAAAAAATATTTATAATAATGCAATCACAAGTGAAATATACCAAAACACAGCTTAGCTTGTTGTTAATCCACCTATCGTGTCAGATTTTGAAAATATGCTTTACAGAGAAAGAAATCCAAGCTTTTGTGAGTGTATCAATTAATGCTACAACAGCTAGCCCCAAATTAGCATGGTCACGAAAGTCAGAAAAGCAATCAAATTAATCGCTTACCTTTGATAATCTTTGGATGTTCGCACTCACGAGACTCCCAGTTACACAATAAATGTTATTTTTGTTCGATAAATATTACTTTTATAACAAAAAAACGCCATTTGGGTTGCACGTTATGTTGAGAAAACTACAGCCTCGTTCCGGTGCTGAAAGGCAGAAGAAAATTCTCAAACGTATCAGATACAAAAATATTATAAAAAATATTTATAATCATGCAATCACAAGTGAAATACACCAAAACAGTTTAGCTTGTTGTTAATCCACCTATCATGTCAGATTTTGAAAATATGCTTTTGACAGATTGTCCTGTCTTTGAAGAATCCCTGATCTACAGTACAGGAATACAGTGCATCTTTATATTTCCTAACTGCCCATTCATATCAGTGACTACTCCTTGATTACCATTGCTTTCAGAGGCTGATATCCACAGCTGTTTCTGTTCTCCCACCATACATTCCACCATATGTTCAATGACAATCAGGCAGGTTAGTATTGATTTGCCATCTGTCAGGTTATGTAGGTTCCAGCTCTGTATAATAATCCCCGTGTGAGGGAGAAGAATAGGCACTAGATTGATTATGGAGAAATTGATTTTGTTCCTTGGGCCTCGGCGGACATCCACTCTATGAGCTCATAGCATTAGCTAGTGCACTGAGATGAATCCATCTCAGCATTAACAGCATTAACAGTATAGCTATTGCTGCAATTTAGAGCCGTCAATCAAGCCTTTCTACAACATTAATAAATTGGTAGATTCTTTTTTTTTTAGCTTGTTATGAATTGCCTCTGTGCCTTTCTACGCTCTACCTCACTTTCAATAAGAAAGTGCATTAGCCTACAATGTTTCACACGTCCATTGCTTTAGGGCTTTAAGGTCTTGTATCTACTCTGAGTGTGAGAGTATGATAGTTAGTTAACCCAACTTCTCCCTCTTTGTGTGTGATGAACTGAGCCCTGTCTCAGACCCACACGTCTTCACACACACTCTAACCCAACACATAATCTGCTCCAACTCTGGCCTTCCTGACAGCTCCTCTCCCCGGGCCTTTAGCACACCAGTGGAGCTGTCACACACAGTAATTTACTGGTGACAGTCCATTCCCTAGAACAGGCCCCTTTTAGTGTATTAACACACAGTAAGTCCCATAGGGAGGTGCAGAATTGTCCCAGCGTTGTTAGGGTTTGGCCGGGCTAGGCAGTCATTGTAAATAAGAATTTGTTCTTAACTGACTTGCCGAGTTAAATAAGGGTTAAATACATGTTTTTTTAAACACTTCCTACCACACTGAGGCTGGCCGATCCCCCCATCTCACAGCAGTCCTCAGAACGCTGATGGAAGAACCAAGAGGAAGCTGTTTATTGGTCAAAGCTATTGATCCGCACATTCCGAGTGATTTATTGAGATGTTTTTTTTGCTGGAGGGGGGGTATGTTGAGTTGTACTCCATGAAATGCTCTCTTATACTGCACAGTATTCTATGGCTTTTGACTTGATTTATCTGTTTAAGGAGGAGTTTATGGTTGGAAGAGAGAGGTCATATTTCTGTTCATTGATCAATGTAAGGAGCGTTTTCCCAATGAAAGAGACGTAACTCAACCAGCACCTAAAATTATCAATAGCTCCTAACTATGGTAAAAGATGTTCACTTGAGAGCTATAGATATTCTATCTAAAACACTGAGGCGTGTGAATATCTGCTTTCCTTCTAGACACGTGAAGTCAATTGCTTTCCTTCTAACCTGTACTCCACATACATTCTGTATAGGTTTAGCCCAAAGGTAGAGGGCAAAGAGGCGATATGCCACAGGCGATATGTGGTCCCTGGTGCTCCCTGTTGAAACGTGTTCTCCCCTAGTGCTCCCTGTTGAAACGTGTTCTCCCCTAGTGCTCCCTGTTGAAACGTGTTCTCCCCTGGTGCTCCCTGTTGAAACGTGTTCTCCCCTGGTGCTCCCTGTTGAAACGTGTTCTCCCCTGGTGCCCCCTGTTGAAACGTGTTCTCCCCTGGTGCTCCCTATTGAAACGTGTTCTCCCCTGGTGCTCCCTGTTGAAACGTGTTCTCCCCTTTTCTCCCTGTTGAAACGTGTTCTCCCCTTTTCTCCCTGTTGAAACGTGTTCTCCCCTTTTCTCCCTGTTGAAACGTGTTCTCCCCTGGTGCTCCCTATTGAAACGTGTTCTCCCCTTTTCTCCCTGTTGAAACGTGTTCTCCCCTTTTCTCCCTGTTGAAACGTGTTCTCCCCTGGTGCTCCCTATTGAAACGTGTTCTCCCCTTTTCTCCCTGTTGAAACGTGTTCTCCTCTTTTCTCCCTGTTGAAACGTGTTCTCCCCTGGTGCTCCCTGTTGAAACGTGTTCTCCCCTGGTGCTCCCTGTTGAAACGTGTTCTCCCCTTTTCTCCCTGTTGAAACGTGTTCTCCCCTTTTCTCCCTGTTGAAACGTGTTCTCCCCTGGTGCTCCCTATTGAAACGTGTTCTCCCCTGGTGCTCCCTGTTGAAACGTGTTCTCCCCTTTTCTCCCTGTTGAAACGTGTTCTCCCCTTTTCTCCCTGTTGAAACGTGTTCTCCCCTGGTGCTCCCTATTGAAACGTGTTCTCCCCTGGTGCTCCCTGTTGAAACGTGTTCTCCCCTGGTGCTCCCTATTGAAACGTGTTCTCCCCTGGTGCCCCCTGTTGAAACGTGTTCTCCCCTTTTCTCCCTGTTGAAACGTGTTCTCCCCTTTTCTCCCTGTTGAAACGTGTTCTCCCCTTTTCTCCCCTTTTCTCCCTGTTGAAACGTGTTCTCCCCTTTTCTCCCTGTTGAAACGTGTTCCCTCTTTTCTCCCTGTTGAAACGTGTTCTCCCCTTTTCTCCCTGTTGAAACGTGTTCTCCCCTGGTGCTCCCTGTTGAAACGTGTTCTCCCCTTTTCTCCCTGTTGAAATGTGTTCTCCCCTGGTGCCCCCTGTTGAAACGTGTTCTCCCCTGGTGCCCCCTGTTGAAACGTGTTCTCCCCTTTTCTCCCTGTTGAAACGTGTTTCTCCCCTTTTCTCCCTGTTGAAATGTGTTCTCCCCTTTTCTCCCTGTTGAAATGTGTTCTCCCCTGGTGCTCCCTGTTGAAACGTGTTCTCCCCTGGTGCTCCCTGTTGAAACGTGTTCTCCCCTTTTCTCCCTGTTGAAACGTGTTCTCCCCTTTTCTCCCTGTTGAAACGTGTTCTCCCCTGGTGCTCCCTGGTGAAATGTGTTCTCATTTTGGTGAAACGTGTTCTCATTCTGGCGAAACGTGTTCTCATTCTGGCGAAACGTGTTCTCATTCTGGCAAAAAGTGTTCTCATTCTGGCGAAACGTCTTCTCATTCTGGTGAAACGTCTTCTCATTCTGGTGCCCCATTAGAGTACTTAAACGGTTTTGGAAGCAGGCATCCTGACCCAGAGAGAGGGAGAAGCACTCTGTCTCTCCACAACCAAATAGACAGCGGAGAGAGAGATAGCAAGAGAAAGAGAGAGAGAGAGAGAGAGTTAAGAGGGCGTGCTTAGTTTATTTTGGCCGAGGGAGACAATGTTTGGAACAGAAAAGTAGATGAACGTGAAGGATATCAGAAGTTAAACAGAAAAGATGGAGTTAACTCAACACCAGCTATTGCTACCGTTTTAGAAAAGTTTCGATTAGCATATTTCCTGTTCTGGTCATCCACATAGCTGCATGAAGATTTTAGGAAACTTGAACCATGCAGTAGTAAATCAGTAGAGTCCTCAACATTGAGCGACCCATCCTCAGCCATAAAAAAAATTATATCATAAAAAATACCACAGTGTAGTTTCCTTCATGCTTACGCAGCAGTGATTCTGCATCACTCAGAACGTTACTATCCCCAGTCCTCCCACCCATCTGGGATAGCCTGGCCCTGTTCTGGAAGCACACAGAGTCAGTGATACTACTTCCCTAGCCCATCTGTCCAGCTGGCTGCTGTGTGCACACACATGCTCATGCACACGCACGCACGCACGCACGAACGCACGCACGCACGCACGCACGAACGCACGCACGCATGCACACACACACACACACACACACGCACACACACACACACACACACACACACACAATGAAATATGAGGTGTGCTTGTCTTTGTGTTTATCACAGTGAGGTCATCACACCAACAGAAGTCCCCAGACCAGTCATTAGACACACATGGCCTTTTTGTTCAGCTTAATCTTCTGTTGAGTCTTAATCCACTGTATCACTATAAGACACCAAACTGCCCTGAGATGTATCTGATTTCTGTGTTTGTATTGAAGTCCTAAATGTCACATGCTCATTCCCCTTCAAGGAATTAGAAATGTTTCATTCTATCCAGTTACCTTTTCAGACTGAAATTAAGTTTGATGCTAAATGTCAAGTTGAGATGAGTAGCTATCAGAATTATAATTTGCCTTGTTGCATTCTTGTCTCAATTAATTTTTCTTCCTGTGTAAACTTGATTCTGGCCCTCTAAGTGATTAATGCTCAGGGGGGCTTAGAGCGAACACACAACACTCATCCTTTTAATTTGAAGACAAGCTGTAATTTATGGGCACACACACACACACAGGCTCCATCTCCAATAGGCTGTAGTCGTGGCTAGGAGACATCTATCTAATTACATGCTCCATCTCCAATAGGCTGTAGTCGTGGCTAGGAGACATCTATCTAATTACAGGCTCCATCTCCAATAGGCTGTGGTCGTGGCTAGGAGACATCTATCTAATTACATGCTCCATCTCCAATAGGCTGTAGTCGTGGCTAGGAGACATCTATCTAATTACATGCTCCATCTCCAATAGGCTGTAGTCGTGGCTAGGAGACATCTATCTAATTACAGGCTCCATCTCCAATAGGCTGTGGTCGTGGCTAGGAGACATCTATCTAATTACAGGCTCCATCTCCAATAGGCTGTAGTCGTGGCTAGGAGACATCTATCTAATTACAGGCTCCATCTCTAATAGGCTGTAGTCTTGGCTAGGAGACATCTATCTAATTACAAGCTCCATCTCTTATAGGCTGTAGTCTTGGCTAGGAGACATCTATCTAATTACAGGCTCCATCTCTAATAGGCTGTAGTCTTGGCTAGGAGACATCTATCTAATTACAGGCTCCATCTCTAATAGGCTGTAGTCTTGGCTAGGAGACATCTATCTAATTACAGGCTCCATCTCCAACAGGCTGTAGTCATGGCTATGAGACATCTATCTAATTACAGGCTCCATCTCTAATAGGCTGTAGTCGTGGCTAGGAGACATCTATCTAATTACAGGCTCCATCTCCAATAGGCTGTAGTCTTGGCTAGGAGACATCTATCTAATTACAGGCTCCATCTCCAATAGGCGGTAGTCTTGGCTAGGAGACATCTATCTAATTACAGGCTCCATCTCTTATAGGCTGTAGTCGTGGCTAGGAGACATCTATCTAATTACAGGCTCCATCTCTAATAGGCTGTAGTCTTGGCTAGGAGACATCTATCTAATTACAGGCTCCATCTCCAATAGGCTGTAGTCGTGGCTAGGAGACATCTATCTAATTACAGGCTCCATCTCTTATAGGCTGTAGTCGTGGCTAGGAGACATCTATCTAATTACAGGCTCCATCTCTAATAGGCTGTAGTCGTGGCTAGGAGACATCTATCTAATTACAGGCTCCATCTCCGATAGGCTGTAGTCGTGGCTAGGAGACATCTATCTAATTACAGGCTCCATCTCCGATAGGCTGTAGTCGTGGCTAGGAGACATCTATCTAATTACAGGCTCCATCTCCAATAGGCTGTAGTCGTGGCTAGGAGACATCTATCTAATTACAGGCTCCATCTCCGATAGGCTGTAGTCTTGGCTAGGAGACATCTATCTAATTACAGGCTCCATCTCTAATAGGCTGTAGTCTTGGCTAGGAGACATCTATCTAATTACAGGCTCCATCTCCAACAGGCTGTAGTCATGGCTATGAGACATCTATCTAATTACAGGCTCCATCTCTAATAGGCTGTAGTCGTGGCTAGGAGACATCTATCTAATTACAGGCTCCATCTCCAACAGGCTGTAGTCATGGCTATGAGACATCTATCTAATTACAGGCTCCATCTCTAATAGGCTGTAGTCGTGGCTAGGAGACATCTATCTAATTACAGGCTCCATCTCCAATAGGCTGTAGTCTTGGCTAGGAGACATCTATCTAATTACAGGCTCCATCTCCAATAGGCTGTAGTCTTGGCTAGGAGACATCTATCTAATTACAGGCTCCATCTCTTATAGGCTGTAGTCGTGGCTAGGAGACATCTATCTAATTACAGGCTCCATCTCTAATAGGCTGTAGTCTTGGCTAGGAGACATCTATCTAATTACAGGCTCCATCTCCAATAGGCTGTGGTCGTGGCTAGGAGACATCTATCTAATTACAGGCTCCATCTCTTATAGGCTGTAGTCGTGGCTAGGAGACATCTATCTAATTACAGGCTCCATCTCTAATAGGCTGTAGTCGTGGCTAGGAGACATCTATCTAATTACAGGCTCCATCTCCGATAGGCTGTAGTCGTGGCTAGGAGACATCTATCTAATTACAGGCTCCATCTCCGATAGGCTGTAGTCGTGGCTAGGAGACATCTATCTAATTACAGGCTCCATCTCCGATAGGCTGTAGTCGTGGCTAGGAGACATCTATCTAATTACAGGCTCCATCTCCGATAGGCTGTAGTCTTGGCTAGGAGACATCTATCTAATTACAGGCTCCATCTCCAATAGGCTGTAGTCGTGGCTAGGAGACATCTATCTAATTACATGCTCCATCTCCAATAGGTTGTTGTCGTGGCTAGGAGACATCTATCTAATTACAGGCTCCATCTCCAATAGGCTGTAGTCTTGGCTAGGAGACATCTATCTAATTACAGGCTCCATCTCCGATAGGCTGTAGTCTTGGCTAGGAGACATCTATCTAATTACAGGCTCCATCTCCAATAGGTTGTTGTCGTGGCTAGGAGACATCTATCTAATTACAGGCTCCATCTCCAATAGGCTGTAGTCGTGGCTAGGAGACATCTATCTAATTACAGGCTCCATCTCTTATAGGCTGTAGTCGTGGCTAGGAGACATCTATCTAATTATAGATGAGTGGGATTCCATCACGTGGGATATATCCACTGACAGTCATATAATAAGGATATACATTATCCTTGACAATAGACATGTCCATGTACCCTCATGTATACCATGATGCATGCACTGTAGATTGATCCATACGTTTGGTTCTTGAAATTGACACTGAGTTAAGCGTTTTAGATTGGTGGGTCCAATGGATCCCAGCAGAAAATCCTGGCGTTACAGTGATGTATATAATTATGACAGGCAACAGAGCAGTCCTCTTACTGTAGTGTAGACTGTGTGAGAAGTCATATTAAAATCACCTTCACTTTGTCATGTTGGATCTATAGTCTTTCATGGATCTTTGTTGGATATGTGGTCATTGCATCAGTCAAAATCGAAAAGACATTCAAAAGACCTATTTCCAAACCATGCTTAATGCAAGTGTCTGTGATTGAGTCACTCTCTCCACAAAGAGAGGGGGGTAATTGGTAGCTTGGCCTGATGTAGTAGAGGCCACTCACAGTTAACCAGCTAAATGAATAGGTATAGCAAAGGCTGGTGTCACTGGCTGGAACCCTAGAACTGTCTGGAACTGTAGAACTGGCTGGACCGGTAGAACTGTCTGGAACTGTAGAACTGGCTTGAACTGTAGACCTGTCTGGAACTGTAGAACTGGCTGGAACTGTAGAACTGGCTGGAACTGTAGAACTGTAAAACTGGCTGTAACTGTAGAACTGTCTGGAACTGTAGAACTGTAGAACTGGCTGGAACTGTAGAACTGTAAAACTGGCTGGAACTGTAGAACTGGCTGGAACTGTAGAACTGGCTGGAACTGTAGAACTGGCTGGAACTGTAGAACTGGCTGAAACTGTAGAACTGGTTGTAACTGTAGGACTGTCTGGAACTGTTGAACTGTCTGGAACTGTAGAACTGGCTGTAACTGTAGAACTGTAGAACTGTCTGGAACTGTGAAACTGTAGAACTGTAGAACTGTCCGGAACTATAGAACTGTCTGTAACTGTTGAACTGGCTGTAACTGTAGACCTGGGTGGAACTATAGAACTGGCTGAAACTGTAGAACTGGCTGGAAATGTAGAACTGGCTGTAAATGTAGAACTGGGTAGAACTATAGAACTGGCTGAAACTGTAGAACTGGCTGGAAATGTAGAACTGGGTAGAACTGTAGATCTGGCTGGAAATGTAGTACTGGGTAGAACTATAGAACTGTCTGGAAATGTAGAACTGGCTGTAACTGTAGACCTGGGTGGAACGATAGAACTGGCTGAAACTGTAGAACTGGCTGGAAATGTAGAACTGGGTAGAACTGTAGATCTGTCTGGAAATGTAGAACTGGGTAGAACTATAGAACTGTCTGTAACTGTTGAACTGGCTGTAACTGTAGACCTGGGTAGAACTGTGGAAATGGCTGTAACTGTAGAACTGGGTAGAACTGTGGAAATGGCTGTAACTGTAGAACTGCCTGTAACTGTTGAACTGGCTGTAACTGTAGAACTGGGTAGGACTGTGGAAATGGCTGTAACTGTAGAACTGCCTGTAACTGTTGTACTGGCTGTAACTGTAGAACTGGGTAGAACTGTGGAAATGGCTGTAACTGTAGAACTGTCTGGAACTGTAGAAATGGGTAGGACTGTGGAAATGGCTGTAACTGTAGAACTGGATAGAACTGTGGAAATGGCTGTAACTGTAGAACTGGGTAGAACTGTGGAAATGGCTGTAACTGTAGAACTGGGTAGAACTGTGGAAATGGCTGTAACTGTAGAACTGGGTAGAAATGTAGAACTGGGTAGAACTGTAGATCTGTCTGGAAATGTAGAACTGGGTAGAACTATAGAACTGTCTGTAACTGTTGAACTGGCTGTAACTGTAGACCTGGGTAGAACTGTGGAAATGGCTGTAACTGTAGAACTGGGTAGAACTGTGGAAATGGCTGTAACTGTAGAACTGCCTGTAACTGTTGAACTGGCTGTAACTGTAGAACTGGGTAGGACTGTGGAAATGGCTGTAACTGTAGAACTGCCTGTAACTGTTGTACTGGCTGTAACTGTAGAACTGGGTAGAACTGTGGAAATGGCTGTAACTGTAGAACTGTCTGGAACTGTAGAACTGGGTAGGACTGTGGAAATGGCTGTAACTGTAGAACTGGATAGAACTGTGGAAATGGCTGTAACTGTAGAACTGGGTAGAACTGTGGAAATGGCTGTAACTGTAGAACTGGGTAGAACTGTGGAAATGGCTGTAACTGTAGAACTGGGTAGAACTGTGGAAATGGCTGTAACTGTAGAACTGGGTAGAACTGTGGAAATGGCTGTAACTGTAGAACTGTCTGGAACTGTAGAACTGGGTAGGACTGTGGAAATGGCTGTAACTGTAGAACTGGATAGAACTGTGGAAATGGCTGTAACTGTAGAACTGGGTAGAACTGTGGAAATGGCTGTAACTGTAGAACTGGGTAGAACTGTGGAAATGGCTGTAACTGTAGAACTGGGTAGAACTGTGGAAATGGCTGTAACTGTAGAACTGCCTGTAACTGTTGAACTGGCTGTAACTGTAGAACTGGGTAGAACTGTGGAAATGGCTGTAACTGTAGAACTGCCTGTAACTGTAGAACTGGCTGTAACTGTAGAACTGGGTAGGACTGTGGAAATGGCTGTAACTGTAGAACTGCATGTAACTGTTGAACTGTCTGGAACTGTAGAACTGGGTAGAACTGTGGAAATGGCTGTAACTGTAGAACTGCCTGTAACTGTTGAACTGTCTGGAACTGTAGAACTGGCTGTAACTGTAGATCTGTCTGAAACTGTAGAACTGTAGAACTGTCTGTAACTATATAACTGTCTGTAACTGTAGAACTGCCTGTAACTGTAGAACTGGCTGTAACTGTAGAACTGGGTAGAACTGTAGATCTGGCTGGAACTGTAGAACTGGCTGGAAATGTAGAACTGGCAGGAAATGTAGAGCTGAATGGAACTGTAGAACTGGGTAGGACTGTGGAAATGGCTGTAACTGTAGAGCTGCCTGTAACTGTTGAACTGGCTGTAACTGTAGAACTGTGGAAATGGCTGGAACTGTAGAACTGGCTGAAACTGCAGAACTGTAGAACTGCCTGTAACTGTTGAACTGGCTGTAACTGTAGACCTGGGTAGAACTGTGGAAATGGCTGTAACTGTAGAACTGGGTAGAACTGTGGAAATGGCTGTAACTGTAGAACTGCCTGTAACTGTTGAACTGGCTGTAACTGTAGAACTGGGTAGGACTGTGGAAATGGCTGTAACTGTAGAACTGCCTGTAACTGTTGTACTGGCTGTAACTGTAGAACTGGGTAGAACTGTGGAAATGGCTGTAACTGTAGAACTGTCTGGAACTGTAGAAATGGGTAGGACTGTGGAAATGGCTGTAACTGTAGAACTGGATAGAACTGTGGAAATGGCTGTAACTGTAGAACTGGGTAGAACTGTGGAAATGGCTGTAACTGTAGAACTGGGTAGAACTGTGGAAATGGCTGTAACTGTAGAACTGGGTAGAAATGTAGAACTGGGTAGAACTGTAGATCTGTCTGGAAATGTAGAACTGGGTAGAACTATAGAACTGTCTGTAACTGTTGAACTGGCTGTAACTGTAGACCTGGGTAGAACTGTGGAAATGGCTGTAACTGTAGAACTGGGTAGAACTGTGGAAATGGCTGTAACTGTAGAACTGCCTGTAACTGTTGAACTGGCTGTAACTGTAGAACTGGGTAGGACTGTGGAAATGGCTGTAACTGTAGAACTGCCTGTAACTGTTGTACTGGCTGTAACTGTAGAACTGGGTAGAACTGTGGAAATGGCTGTAACTGTAGAACTGTCTGGAACTGTAGAACTGGGTAGGACTGTGGAAATGGCTGTAACTGTAGAACTGGATAGAACTGTGGAAATGGCTGTAACTGTAGAACTGGGTAGAACTGTGGAAATGGCTGTAACTGTAGAACTGGGTAGAACTGTGGAAATGGCTGTAACTGTAGAACTGGGTAGAACTGTGGAAATGGCTGTAACTGTAGAACTGGGTAGAACTGTGGAAATGGCTGTAACTGTAGAACTGCCTGTAACTGTTGAACTGGCTGTAACTGTAGAACTGGGTAGAACTGTGGAAATGGCTGTAACTGTAGAACTGCCTGTAACTGTAGAACTGGCTTTAACTGTAGAACTGGGTAGGACTGTGGAAATGGCTGTAACTGTAGAACTGCATGTAACTGTTGAACTGGCTGTAACTGTAGAACTGGGTAGAACTGTGGAAATGGCTGTAACTGTAGAACTGCCTGTAACTGTTGAACTGTCTGGAACTGTAGAACTGGCTGTAACTGTAGATCTGTCTGAAACTGTAGAACTGTAGAACTGTCTGTAACTATATAACTGTCTGTAACTGTAGAACTGCCTGTAACTGTAGAACTGGCTGTAACTGTAGAACTGGGTAGAACTGTAGATCTGGCTGGAACTGTAGAACTGGCTGGAAATGTAGAACTGGCAGGAAATGTAGAGCTGAATGGAACTGTAGAACTGGGTAGGACTGTGGAAATGGCTGTAACTGTAGAGCTGCCTGTAACTGTTGAACTGGCTGTAACTGTAGAACTGTGGAAATGGCTGGAACTGTAGAACTGGCTGAAACTGCAGAACTGTAGAACTGCCTGTAACTGTTGAACTGGCTGTAACTGTAGACCTGGGTAGAACTGTGGAAATGGCTGTAACTGTAGAACTGGGTAGAACTGTGGAAATGGCTGTAACTGTAGAACTGCCTGTAACTGTTGAACTGGCTGTAACTGTAGAACTGGGTAGGACTGTGGAAATGGCTGTAACTGTAGAACTGCCTGTAACTGTTGTACTGGCTGTAACTGTAGAACTGGGTAGAACTGTGGAAATGGCTGTAACTGTAGAACTGTCTGGAACTGTAGAAATGGGTAGGACTGTGGAAATGGCTGTAACTGTAGAACTGGATAGAACTGTGGAAATGGCTGTAACTGTAGAACTGGGTAGAACTGTGGAAATGGCTGTAACTGTAGAACTGGGTAGAACTGTGGAAATGGCTGTAACTGTAGAACTGGGTAGAAATGTAGAACTGGGTAGAACTGTAGATCTGTCTGGAAATGTAGAACTGGGTAGAACTATAGAACTGTCTGTAACTGTTGAACTGGCTGTAACTGTAGACCTGGGTAGAACTGTGGAAATGGCTGTAACTGTAGAACTGGGTAGAACTGTGGAAATGGCTGTAACTGTAGAACTGCCTGTAACTGTTGAACTGGCTGTAACTGTAGAACTGGGTAGGACTGTGGAAATGGCTGTAACTGTAGAACTGCCTGTAACTGTTGTACTGGCTGTAACTGTAGAACTGGGTAGAACTGTGGAAATGGCTGTAACTGTAGAACTGTCTGGAACTGTAGAACTGGGTAGGACTGTGGAAATGGCTGTAACTGTAGAACTGCCTGTAACTGTTGTACTGGCTGTAACTGTGGAAATGGCTGTAACTGTAGAACTGCCTGTAACTGTAGAACTGGCTGTAACTGTAGAACTGGGTAGGACTGTGGAAATGGCTGTAACTGTAGAACTGCATGTAACTGTTGAACTGTCTGGAACTGTAGAACTGGGTAGAACTGTGGAAATGGCTGTAACTGTAGAACTGCCTGTAACTGTTGAACTGTCTGGAACTGTAGAACTGGCTGTAACTGTAGATCTGTCTGAAACTGTAGAACTGTAGAACTGTCTGTAACTATATAACTGTCTGTAACTGTAGAACTGCCTGTAACTGTAGAACTGGCTGTAACTGTAGAACTGGGTAGAACTGTAGATCTGGCTGGAACTGTAGAACTGGCTGGAAATGTAGAACTGGCAGGAAATGTAGAGCTGAATGGAACTGTAGAACTGGGTAGGACTGTGGAAATGGCTGTAACTGTAGAGCTGCCTGTAACTGTTGAACTGGCTGTAACTGTAGAACTGTGGAAATGGCTGGAACTGTAGAACTGGCTGAAACTGCAGAACTGTAGAACTGCCTGTAACTGTTGAACTGGCTGTAACTGTAGACCTGGGTAGAACTGTGGAAATGGCTGTAACTGTAGAACTGGGTAGAACTGTGGAAATGGCTGTAACTGTAGAACTGCCTGTAACTGTTGAACTGGCTGTAACTGTAGAACTGGGTAGGACTGTGGAAATGGCTGTAACTGTAGAACTGCCTGTAACTGTTGTACTGGCTGTAACTGTAGAACTGGGTAGAACTGTGGAAATGGCTGTAACTGTAGAACTGTCTGGAACTGTAGAAATGGGTAGGACTGTGGAAATGGCTGTAACTGTAGAACTGGATAGAACTGTGGAAATGGCTGTAACTGTAGAACTGGGTAGAACTGTGGAAATGGCTGTAACTGTAGAACTGGGTAGAACTGTGGAAATGGCTGTAACTGTAGAACTGGGTAGAAATGTAGAACTGGGTAGAACTGTAGATCTGTCTGGAAATGTAGAACTGGGTAGAACTATAGAACTGTCTGTAACTGTTGAACTGGCTGTAACTGTAGACCTGGGTAGAACTGTGGAAATGGCTGTAACTGTAGAACTGGGTAGAACTGTGGAAATGGCTGTAACTGTAGAACTGCCTGTAACTGTTGAACTGGCTGTAACTGTAGAACTGGGTAGGACTGTGGAAATGGCTGTAACTGTAGAACTGCCTGTAACTGTTGTACTGGCTGTAACTGTAGAACTGGGTAGAACTGTGGAAATGGCTGTAACTGTAGAACTGTCTGGAACTGTAGAACTGGGTAGGACTGTGGAAATGGCTGTAACTGTAGAACTGGATAGAACTGTGGAAATGGCTGTAACTGTAGAACTGGGTAGAACTGTGGAAATGGCTGTAACTGTAGAACTGGGTAGAACTGTGGAAATGGCTGTAACTGTAGAACTGGGTAGAACTGTGGAAATGGCTGTAACTGTAGAACTGGGTAGAACTGTGGAAATGGCTGTAACTGTAGAACTGCCTGTAACTGTTGAACTGGCTGTAACTGTAGAACTGGGTAGAACTGTGGAAATGGCTGTAACTGTAGAACTGCCTGTAACTGTAGAACTGGCTTTAACTGTAGAACTGGGTAGGACTGTGGAAATGGCTGTAACTGTAGAACTGCATGTAACTGTTGAACTGGCTGTAACTGTAGAACTGGGTAGAACTGTGGAAATGGCTGTAACTGTAGAACTGCCTGTAACTGTTGAACTGTCTGGAACTGTAGAACTGGCTGTAACTGTAGATCTGTCTGAAACTGTAGAACTGTAGAACTGTCTGTAACTATATAACTGTCTGTAACTGTAGAACTGCCTGTAACTGTAGAACTGGCTGTAACTGTAGAACTGGGTAGAACTGTAGATCTGGCTGGAACTGTAGAACTGGCTGGAAATGTAGAACTGGCAGGAAATGTAGAGCTGAATGGAACTGTAGAACTGGGTAGGACTGTGGAAATGGCTGTAACTGTAGAGCTGCCTGTAACTGTTGAACTGGCTGTAACTGTAGAACTGTGGAAATGGCTGGAACTGTAGAACTGGCTGAAACTGCAGAACTGTAGAACTGCCTGTAACTGTTGAACTGGCTGTAACTGTAGACCTGGGTAGAACTGTGGAAATGGCTGTAACTGTAGAACTGGGTAGAACTGTGGAAATGGCTGTAACTGTAGAACTGCCTGTAACTGTTGAACTGGCTGTAACTGTAGAACTGGGTAGGACTGTGGAAATGGCTGTAACTGTAGAACTGCCTGTAACTGTTGTACTGGCTGTAACTGTAGAACTGGGTAGAACTGTGGAAATGGCTGTAACTGTAGAACTGTCTGGAACTGTAGAAATGGGTAGGACTGTGGAAATGGCTGTAACTGTAGAACTGGATAGAACTGTGGAAATGGCTGTAACTGTAGAACTGGGTAGAACTGTGGAAATGGCTGTAACTGTAGAACTGGGTAGAACTGTGGAAATGGCTGTAACTGTAGAACTGGGTAGAAATGTAGAACTGGGTAGAACTGTAGATCTGTCTGGAAATGTAGAACTGGGTAGAACTATAGAACTGTCTGTAACTGTTGAACTGGCTGTAACTGTAGACCTGGGTAGAACTGTGGAAATGGCTGTAACTGTAGAACTGGGTAGAACTGTGGAAATGGCTGTAACTGTAGAACTGCCTGTAACTGTTGAACTGGCTGTAACTGTAGAACTGGGTAGGACTGTGGAAATGGCTGTAACTGTAGAACTGCCTGTAACTGTTGTACTGGCTGTAACTGTAGAACTGGGTAGAACTGTGGAAATGGCTGTAACTGTAGAACTGTCTGGAACTGTAGAACTGGGTAGGACTGTGGAAATGGCTGTAACTGTAGAACTGGATAGAACTGTGGAAATGGCTGTAACTGTAGAACTGGGTAGAACTGTGGAAATGGCTGTAACTGTAGAACTGGGTAGAACTGTGGAAATGGCTGTAACTGTAGAACTGGGTAGAACTGTGGAAATGGCTGTAACTGTAGAACTGGGTAGAACTGTGGAAATGGCTGTAACTGTAGAACTGCCTGTAACTGTTGAACTGGCTGTAACTGTAGAACTGGGTAGAACTGTGGAAATGGCTGTAACTGTAGAACTGCCTGTAACTGTAGAACTGGCTGTAACTGTAGAACTAGGTAGGACTGTGGAAATGGCTGTAACTGTAGAACTGCATGTAACTGTTGAACTGGCTGTAACTGTAGAACTGGGTAGAACTGTGGAAATGGCTGTAACTGTAGAACTGCCTGTAACTGTTGAACTGTCTGGAACTGTAGAACTGGCTGTAACTGTAGATCTGTCTGAAACTGTAGAACTGTAGAACTGTCTGTAACTATATAACTGTCTGTAACTGTAGAACTGCCTGTAACTGTAGAACTGGCTGTAACTGTAGAACTGGGTAGAACTGTAGATCTGGCTGGAACTGTAGAACTGGCTGGAAATGTAGAACTGGCAGGAAATGTAGAGCTGAATGGAACTGTAGAACTGGGTAGGACTGTGGAAATGGCTGTAACTGTAGAGCTGCCTGTAACTGTTGAACTGGCTGTAACTGTAGAACTGTGGAAATGGCTGGAACTGTAGAACTGGCTGAAACTGCAGAACTGTAGAACTGCCTGTAACTGTTGAACTGGCTGTAACTGTAGAACTGGGTAGAACTGTGGAAATGTCTGGAACTGTAGAACTGTAGAACTGGCTGGAACTGTAGAACTGGCTGTAACTGTAGAACTGGGTAGAACTGTGGAAATGGCTGGAACTGTAGAACTGGCTGAAACTGCAGAACTGTAGAACTGCCTGTAACTGTTGAACTGGCTGTAACTGTAGAACTGGGTAGAACTGTGGAAATGGCTGTAACTGTTGAACTGCCTGTAACTGTTGAACAGCCTGTAACTGTTGAAATGCCTGGAACTGTAGAACTGTAGAACTGTAGAACTGCCTGGAACTGTAGAACTGTCTGTAACTGTAGAACTGGCTGGAACTGTAGAACTGGCTGTAACTGTAGAACTGGTTGTAACTGTAGAACTGCCTGGAACTGTAGAACTGCCTGGAACTGTTGAACTGCCTGTAACTGTAGAACTGTCTGTAACTGTAGAACTGGCTGTAACTGTAGAACTGTAGAACTGTCTGTAACTGTAGAACTGCCTGGAACTGTAGAACTGGCTGTAACTGTTGAACTGCCTGTAACTGTTGAACTGCCTGGAACTGTTGAACTGCCTGGAACTGTAGAACTGCCTGGAACTGTAGAACTGGCTGTAACTGTAGAACTGTAGAACTGGCTGTAACTGTAGAACTGTAGAACTGCCTGTAACTGTAGAACTGCCTGTAACTGTTGAACTGCCTGTAACTGTAGAACTGCCTGGAACTGTAGAACTGGCTGTAACTGTTGAACTGTCTGGAACTGTAGAACTGTCTGGAACTGTAGAACTGTAGAACTGCCTGTAACTGTTGAACTGCCTGGAACTGTAGAACTGCCTGGAACTGTAGAACTGCCTGTAACTGTAGAACTGCCTGGAACTGTAGAACTGCCTGGAACTGTAGAACTGTCTGTAACTGTAGAACTGCCTGGAACTGTAGAACTGGCTGTAACTGTTGAACTGCCTGTAACTTTTGAACTGCCTGGAACTGTTGAACTGCCTGGAACTGTAGAACTGTCTGTAACTGTAGAACTGCCTGTAACTGTAGAACTGCCTGGAACTGTAGAACTGCCTGGAACTGTAGAACTGTAGAACTGCCTGGAACTGTAAAAACTGCCTGTAACTGTTGAACTGCCTGTAACTGTAGAACTGCCTGGAACTATAGAACTGCCTGGAACTGTAGAACTGTAGAACTGGCTGTAACTGTTGAACTGCCTGTAACTGTAGAACTGGCTGTAACTGTAGAACTGCCTGTAACTGTTGAACTGGCTGTAACTGTAGAACTGTAGAACTGTAGAACTGTAGAACTGTAGAACTGCCTGGAACTGTTGAACTGGCTGTAACTGTAGAACTGTAGAACTGTAGAACTGCCTGGAACTGTAGAACTGTAGAACTGTAGAACTGTAGAACTGCCTGGAACTGTAGAACTGTAGAACTGTAGAACTGGCTGTAACTGTAGAACTGGCTGTAATTGTAGAACTGCCTGTAACTGTAGAACTGGCTGGAACTGTAGAACTGCCTGTAACTGTTGAACTGGCTGTAACTGTAGAACTGGGTAGAACTGTGGAAATGTCTGGAACTGTAGAACTGTAAAACTGCCTGGAACTGTAGAACTGTAGAACTGTAGAACTGCCTGGAACTGTAGAACTGCCTGGAACTGTAGAACTGGCTGGAACTGTAGAACTGGCTGGAACTGTAGAACTGGCTGGAACTGTAGAACTGGCTGGAACTGTAGAACTGGCTGGAACTGTAGAACTGGCTGGAACTGTAGAACTGGCTGGAACTGTAGAACTGTAGAACTGTCTGTAGCTGTAGAACTGTCTGGAACTGTAGAACTGTAGAACTGTCTGGAACTGTAGAACTGTAGAACTGGGTGGAACTGTAGAACTGTGTGGAACTGTGGAAATGGCCAATAAGACCAGAGTGGGTGTTCAGTCAGAACTACTGCTGCTATACCCCTCTGAAACTGTCCTTTGCGCCACTGGCACAAACAGCCTGTATGGCCATTCAGAACTAGCGTATGGACTAAACACACATTTTGTGTTTGATACCAATCCATTTATTCCATTCCGGCCATTATTATGAGCCATCCTCCCCTCAGCAACCTCTGCTGGTGTGTGTGTGTGTGTGTGTGTGTGTGTGTGTGTGTGTGTGTGTGTGTGTGTGTGTGTGTGTGTGTGTGTGTGTGTGTGTGTGTGTGTGTGTGTGTGTGTGTGTGTGTGTGTGTGTGTGTGTGTGTGTGTGTGTGTGTGTGTGTGTGTGTGTGTGTATGTGTGTGTGTGCATGCGTGTACCTGGACGTGTGTAAGAGAGAGTCACTTATTGCTCTATATTGCAGCGAAATTACAAAAATAGGAGCAGTGATTGCTGTCCAGAGGTGTTGCTTCATTCTGGCATTTGAGTCAAATCAACCTGTAATGATATTGGCTTACTGTGACTAAGGGAAGCAATCCGATAAGGCAGCGCCTAACCAACTGGCGCTCTCGCTAGCCGACCCTGTCTCTCACTCCTTAAACCATTATTCAAACCGTAACAAGGCCATTCATTTAGTCTGTCTGCGAGCAGAATTAGATTCTCGCTTGAGCGAGCGTGAAGCAAAATATAAAGATGTTCACCGCACCAAACACACATCATTTACATAATTTCAACTTGGGGTTTGGACAGTAATAAAGAGTTATGATAAAACTGTCATTAGGGCGAGGAATGTGGCGAGGACGCGAGCGGAGCTGTGTAAGATTAATAAGCGGAGCAGAGCTCTCCATAGTGCTGAAATGTCATGGGACTTCAAAAAATGAGAGTGGCTTCGTTGTGGATAACCTACCTGTTTGGCCTTGCAATTTCTGGTGTGTGTGTGTGTGTGTGTGTGTGTGTGTGTGTGTGTGTGTGTGTGTGTGTGTGTGTGTGTGTGTGTGTGTGTGTGTGTGTGTGTGTGTGTGTGTGTGTGTGTGTGTGTGTGTGTGTGTGATTTCTGTGTCTGTACACACTCTCAAAGGGCACGGTTCGGGTACAGTATTGTTATTGGGATACAAAAATATTAAAGTACACATAATATACCTTCAGAGGTACACATGTAATATCACATGGTTCTGTTCGGTACCTTTTAGGCTACATGTGCTTATAATCTAGTATAATGATACATTTTTGTACACAATATTTTGAATGTGAAGGTACAATCATCACAAACAGAACCACACCCTCAAAAACCACACCCTCATTATCATATTTCCCAGCATGTGAGTTTTTGCATGTAAATTTAGGGTACCCTTTTGTACCTGTACTATCTTGTCCCCTAAGCCTTAGGGCTTAAGGTACACTATTGGCTATTTTAAGGTACTAAATGCAAGGGTACAATTATGTACCTGTAGCTAAAGGTACGAAGGACGCACCTTACAGGCTACCATTACATTGACACCCTGTATGCCGGCGATTTGAATTTGCTCTTAAGTTACTCTTCCCACAAGTAAGCATACAAGGTCCTACCTTGTTTGCCATTAGGCAAATCAGATCATGACTCCGTACTCCTTCTTCCTGTTTACAAGCAGAGGGTCAAAGAGGAAGTACCTTTGACATGCTCCATTGAGAAATGATCCCCAGAATCAGAGGATATGCTACAGGGCTGCTTTGCCAGCGCTGATTGGAACATGTTCCGAGACTCCGTCGATAACATCGACGAGATAACCACTGCTTTCACCGGCTTCATTAGAAAATGCATCGG
Organism: Salvelinus fontinalis; assembly: GCF_029448725.1. NCBI lineage: Eukaryota > Metazoa > Chordata > Actinopteri > Salmoniformes > Salmonidae > Salvelinus > Salvelinus fontinalis. Next base: position 17,792,293 of record NC_074697.1, on the reverse strand, counting down.
CGAACCTTATCCCAACTGTGGAGGTTCGCTGCTTCCCCAATGAAAAGCCCTGGATTAACACATAGGTTGGCAATAAGATAAAGGACAGGGCTATGGCACACAGAGCTATAGTAAACAACCCTTAGGCTACGGCTGAACACAGGAACAAGAGCAAGAAGTCCCTCTACGACCTCCGCAAAGTCATCAGACAAGCAAAAGGACAATAGAGGAATATGATAGAATCATAATACACAGGCTCCGACGCCTGTGAATGTTTACCTTTAAGTGGCTCATTTTCTGACCAAGGTCACATTCTGTGCTGAAGAAGATGATTCTGGAGAGAACATGAATCAGAGGAAGTAAAGGTCTTTCTGTCTACACTCTACAAACGTCCATCCATTAGATCAAGGCATAATGAATGTAAATCTTTTGTCTTGCACATTCAACCTCTGAATGGCACACCTATGTCTCAAATGTCTCAAGGCTTAAAAAGCCTTTTTTAACCTGTCTCCCCTTCATCTACACCAGTGGTCACCAACTGGTCCATCTTCAAGGCATTACTAGTTGATCGCCAAACAGTTCTGTAGAAAAGCCAACGATAAAGGACAGAGTTGTCTTTGATAAACGTTTCCGCTCCTTTTTATTTTTTGTTTGTGTTGTGCCGTTGGCGGTAGGTGCACTTGATTCAGAAGCCCTGCTCCACCTACGTCCACTCGCACTGCAGCTGCAATGAATGAGTAGCCAAGTGCATCAACAGCCCTGTGTTGTTATTATAATTAGCAGCTCATCATGTCCATTTTAATGTTGAGGAATATTTAACTTTCTCTGGTCTTAGGAACAACATGAATTTGTGGTGCGACTTCAGTTTCGCAATCAGGTGGAAGACTCTGGTCAGTCTCACCGAAGGAAAGGAAGGAGAGAGCAGGGACCGTGAGAGGCAGACCCTCTGCTGCTCTCTCCCTCCGCTGAGACTAATGCTGTGTTCAAAATAACTTGGAACTGGGAAATCTCCCACCTCCAACTTCAGTGTATTCAATACAACTGGGAACTGAAAAAACCTAGATCCGACTGGGAAAAAATAGTTTTGACCGGTCATTCAACTCGGAATTGTAAGTAAGAAACTCAGGCATCTTTCTAGAGCGCCAACATTCCGACCCGTAGATCACTTGTTGTTTTCCTCATCAGATGCAGGCACCATCAGTCAAGTAAAACAAAAAAATGAATTATTAGCAAATTATTTCAATTCATGCTAAGCTGTGCCTCGTAAGTGGTACAACAACTGATCTATTTTGTTATCAAAGCTCGAGTTCTGAAATATAATATGGTCTGAGAAGAACAATATTGGCAGGCCAGGTATATAGACAATATGCTGTGATACTGTATTAGACCTACTGAACAAACCTAGTTTTTATTAGGTTCATGTTACATTTTTTAAGTCATGTTTAAAACAAATTCTGAGTGGTAGATGTCGGGTTGCTTTTTGACTGAGAAAAGATTGCTGACCATTTATCTCAGCTGGTTGAAGTGGATTTAACAAGTGACGTCAATAAGGAATCATAGCTTTCACCTGGATTCACCTGGTTTATGTCATGGAAAGAGCAGGTGTTCTTAATGTTTTGTACACTCAGTGTATACAGTATCTATGCCGGTCTAGGAAATCACTACATGTGTTCTCTATCTAGTAGCTCTTAGCTGGTCAGTGTCGCCATTTTTTGTTATTTTTCTCTTAGCAACCTGGCGGTCAACCTTCCTAAGTATTCAGCTGAACGTCCAACTATTTTCTTTTCTGTTCAACAATGCAGGAAAGCAACCAAAATGGGGCGATAAGGGGAATAAAAGTCATACAAATCAAACCAGCACATCTAACAGCATTATAGATCCTGCAACAGTGGAATTGCTTTTCTGCAAGTGTGTAGCATGCAGGGTAATGTACCATACATCACTGGCAAATGGCCTTAAACATGACATTTGATATACATTCAAGTACGCTGTATTCTCCCCCAGACAGGAGCCAGCACAGCGTTTAACAGGGGAGGGGATTATGAAGATGGCTATAGTACCTATTCGTGTGTGGTGACTTTCAATGTCACTATCATATTGCAGTCAGTAGCTTAGTGGGCTATTACAGTTTGACAGGCTTTGACCTCAACATATCATCTTCAATATGAAGTGTAAGCACCACCGTGAAGGGTAGTTTAGATATGCAATGTCTTTTTGTTATTTGTGAGTGTCCGGCTTGATTTATTCTCTTTATAAGACATACCTGGAGAAAAAAATAAATGTTCAGGATGAGAATTCTCTCTTGGCTGTAAATGACCTCTGTCAATCTACAGTATTTTCTGTTTGTGGGTGCAACCTGGCTGTTTGCAGAGGCTGGAAGAAGTGTGTTTCGTGTACCTACACATCCATCAAACTCATACACTCATACACTCATACACACACACACACACACACACACACACACACACACACACACACACACACACACACACACACACACACACACACACACACACACACACACACACACACACACACACACACACACACACACACACACACACACACACACACACACACACACACACAGTCCCCATCTCCCACCATACCCCTCACGCCGACAGAGTTCCCTGAGCATTAAAACAGATTCTTTCTCATTGAGATGAGGGCCAATGGCTGTGAAGTCCCTCCCTCTCTCTCCGAGGAGAGGCTGAGATAGAGTAGGAGGAAGTATGTCACTACCACCAGGGGAATGGGGCGGGGCAGCACAACAGCACAACTAAACTAAGATTAATCTCCACCACTTCCTGGACCTAACCCGTTTATTAATAAACCATATCCGTGAAGGAAGGACTATAAAATGTTCTTTACTTTCATAATGTTGCTCATAACCTGAACACAATTACTTTAGGATGCAATTATCTCCCTGGAAGGAATAACGGTGATATTGCCTGTGCTTTAACAAACACACTGTCTCCTCTGACAGTACATGTGCCCAGACCCAAATAGAGCATGTTCAGAGGTTTCTGTGTGTTTTCTGTCACTGTTCAACCAGAGTGGCGCTAAAGCATCGATGCAGTGTCCCACAGTGACATTAAACTTGGAGAATCTTATTGTGTCAAGCAATAAGACATCTCTCTTGACACAAGGCATTATTGAAAAAATGTGGGGGGGGGGGTCTCTTTATTGAAAGAGTATCAATTTCAAGACAAAGTCAAGATGGCAGCTGCACAGGATCCATATTTAATAGTGGCAAACGCAGCAAACACTATTGAGGAAAATCAATACGGCTTCCACATCTGGTCATATATCAGCTCTCTGTAAACTACTGCCTTCATCTGTTCCTATGAAAGGGGACTAGTACAGCCAACAGGGTTGTAAACAGTGGTGTACACGACAATGATTTCTTCATGACTTGAGGACAAAACTGCCCTTATCATTTACAATGTGGCTGTGTGAGGCTACTGTACAGACTAAATCAATGGATGTGAATAGCAATAACAAGAGAAGGAGAAGAGATAAAAATGAAATATGGTAGAGCTGATGTTATGGTGCAGTGCGGGTGATGATGTGTTCTCAGCGTGTGTATGAATGTCATCTCTATGCCACTGCGTCTCGCGGTAATGACATCAGAGGGGGAGTTAAGGCAGGGTCGGGGATGGGGGGGGTGACGGTCTCCTCTGATAACCCAGTGAAGTGCCAAGCAGCTTGCTCAGCAGGTGGGAGTCAACTGCAGTCAGATGGGGTAGAGCAGACGGCTGTGGCTTCTGATGAAAGGCCAACACTCATAGAATAAAGGCTTCCAAAAGGGTTCTTTCGCTGTCCCCATAGGAGAACCATTTTTGGTTCAAGGTAGAACTGGTTTGGGATCCATGTAGTACCCTCTGTGGAAACATGGAACTATAAAAGGTTCAGCCTTGAACCAAAAGGTTTCTACCTGGAACCAAAAAGAGTTCTTCAAAGGGTTCCCCTACAGGTACTTTTTTTCATCTTCTAAGAGTGTAGGTAACAGATCCTCTCTATACCCCACAACACCTCAACTACTGTGACAGATCCTCTCTATACCCCACAACACCTCAACTACTGTGACAGATCCTCTCTATACCCCATAACACCTCAACTACTGTGACAGATCCTCTCTATACCCCATAACACCTCAACTACTGTGACAGATCCTCTCTATACCCCACAACACCTCAACTACTGTGACAGATCCTCTCTATACCCCACAACACCTCAACTACTGTGACAGAGCCTCTCCATACCCCATAACACCTCAACTACTGTGACAGATCCTCTCTATACCCCATAACACCTCAACTACTGTGACAGATCCTCTCTGTACCCCATAACACCTCAACTACTGTGACAGATCCTCTCTATACCCCACAACACCTCAACTACTGTGACAGATCCTCTCTATACCCCACAACACCTCAACTACTGTGACAGATCCTCTCTATACCCCATAACACCTCAACTACTGTGACAGATCCTCTCTATACCCCATAACACCTCAACTACTGTGACAGATCCTCTCTATACCCCACAACACCTCAACTACTGTGACAGATCCTCTCTATACCCCATAACACCTCAACTACTGTGACAGATCCTCTCTGTACCCCATAACACCTCAACTACTGTGACAGATCCTCTCTATACCCCATAACACCTCAACTACTGTGACAGATCCTCTCTGTACCCCATAACACCTCAACTACTGTGACAGATCCTCTCTATACCCCACAACACCTCAACTACTGTGACAGATCCTCTCTCCGCAGACTCAAGCTTTGAATTGTGTCTGTATTGTGAATTTCAGTGCCGTGTGTGCGTGTTCGTGTGTGCGTGTGACTGCCGGCCTGTGTGTGTTGTGTGTGTATAGTAGACAGTACTTACAATACATATTTGGCTTTCTTGAGGATGTCTGTATATGTTACCTCCACACACAGATTGACCTCTGCAAACAGAACAACTACAAAATGAGTAGAATGTAGATGAGAAAGAACCCAGATGACCTGTTAGCATTCATGTTCCCTCCTCCGTCCTCCCTTTATTCATACCTATCCTCAGCCTTTATTCATACCTATTATCAGCCTTTATTCATACCTATCCTCAGCTTTTATTCATACCTATCCTCAGCCTTTATTCATACCTATCCTCAGCCTTTATTCATACCTATCATCAGCCTTTATTCATACCTATCATCAGCCTGTATTCATACCTACCATCAGCCTTTATTCAAACCTGTCCTCAGCCTTTATTCATACATATCATCAGCCTTTATTCATACATATCATCAGCCTTTATTCATACCTATCATCAGCCTATATTCATACCTATCCTCAGCCTTTATTCATACCTATCATCAGCCTTTATTCATACCTATCATCAGCCTTTATTCATACCTATCCTCAGCCTTTATTCATACCTATCATCAGCCTTTATTCATACCTATCCTCAGCCTTTATTCATACCTATCCTCAGCCTTTATTCATACCTATCATCAGCCTTTATTCATACCTGTCTTCAACCTTTGTTCATACCTATCACCTGTCTTTATTCATACCTATACTCAGCATTTGTTAATACCTGTCCTCAGCCTTTGTTCATACCTATCCTCAGCCTTTGTTCATACCTATTCTCAGCCTTTATTCATACCTATCCTCAGCCTTTGTTCATACCTATCCTCAGCCTTTGTTCACACCTATCCTCAGCCTTTATTCATACCTATAATCTGTCTTTATTCATACCTATACTCAGCATTTGTTAATACCTGTCCTCAGCCTTTGTTCATACCTATCCTCAGCCTTTATTCATACGTATCCTCAGCCTTTGTTCATACCTATCCTCAGCCTTTATTCATACCTATCCTCAGCCTTTATTCATACCTATCCTCCGCCTTTATTCATACCGATCCTCCGCCTTTATTTATACCTATCATCAGCCTTTATTCATACCTATCCTCAGCCTTTATTCAAACATGCCATCAGCCTTTATTCATACCTATCCTCGGCCTTTATTCATACCTATCATCAGCCTTTTTTCATACCTATCCTCAGACTTTTTTCAAACCTGTCCTCAGCCTTTGTTCATACCTATCCTCAGCCTTTGTTCATACCTATTCTCAGCCTTTATTCATACCTATCCTCAGCCTTTGTTCATACCTATCCTCAGCCTTTGTTCACACCTATCCTCAGCCTTTATTCATACCTATAATCTGTCTTTATTCATACCTATACTCAGCATTTGTTAATACCTGTCCTCAGCCTTTATTCATACCTATCCTCAGCCTTTATTCATACCTGTCCTCAGCCTTTATTCATACCTATCCTCAGCCTTTATTCATACGTATCCTCAGCCTTTGTTCATACCTATCCTCAGCCTTTATTCATACGTATCCTCAGCCTTTGTTCATACCTATCCTCGGCCTTTGTTCATACCTATCCTCAGCCTTTATTCATACATATCCTCAGCCTTTATTCATACCTATTCTCCGCCTTTATTCATACCAATCCTCCGCCTTTATTTATACATATCATCAGCCTTTATTCATACCTATCCTCAGCCTTTATTCAAACATGCCATCAGCCTTTATTCATACCTATCCTCAGCCTTTATTCATACATATCATCAGCATTTTTCAAACCTATCCTCAGACTTTTTTCAAACCTGTCCTCAGCCTTTATTCATACCTATCCTCTGCCTTTATTCACACCTATCCTCAGTCTTTATTCATACCTATCCTCAGCCTTTATTCATACCTATCATCAGCCTGTATTCATACCTATCCTCATCCTTTATTCATACCTATCATCAGCCTTTATTCATACCTATCCTCAGCCTTCATTCAAACCTGTCCTCCGCCTTTATTCATACCTATCCTCAGCCTTTATTCATACCTATCCTCAGCCTTTATTCATACCAATCCTCAGCCTTTATTAAATCCTGTCCTCAGCCTTTTTTCATACCTATCCCCAGCCTTAATTCATACCTATCCTCAGCCTTTATTCATACCTATCCTCAGCCTTTATTCATACCTATCCTCAGCCTTTATTCATACCTATCCTCAGCCTTTATTCATACCTATCCTCAGCCTTTATTCATACCTATCATCAGCCTTTATTCATACCTATCATCAGCCTTTATTCATACCTATCCTCAGCCTTTATTCAAACCTGCCCTCAGCCTTTATTCATACATATCATCAGCCTTTATTCATACCTATCATCAGCCTTTATTCATACCTATCCTCAGCCTTTATTCATACCTATCATCAGCCTTCATTCATACCTATCATCAGCCTTTATTCATACCTATCCTCAGCCTTTATTCATACCTATCCTCAGCCTTTATTCATACCTATCATCAGCCTTTATTCATACCTGTCTTCAACCTTTGTTCATAACCTTCATCTGTCTTTATTCATACCTATACTCAGCATTTGTTAATACCTGTCCTCAGCCTTTGTTCATACCTATCCTCAGCCTTTGTTCATACCTATCCTCAGCCTTTGTTCATACCTATCCTCAGCCTTTGTTCATACCTATCCTCAGCCTTTGTTCATACCTATTCTCAGCCTTTGTTCATACCTATCCTCAGCCTTTGTTCATACCTATCCTCAGCCTTTGTTCATACCTATCCTCAGCCTTTGTTCATACCTATTCTCAGCCTTTGTTCATACCTATCCTCAGCCTTTATTCAAACCTATCATCAGCCTTTATTCATACCTGTCTTCAACCTTTGTTCATAACCTTCATCTGTCTTTATTCATACCTATACTCAGCATTTGTTAATACCTGTCCTCAGCCTTTGTTCATACCTATTCTCAGCCTTTATTCATACCTATCCTCAGCCTTTGTTCATACCTATCCTCAGCCTTTGTTCACACCTATCCTCAGCCTTTATTCATACCTATAATCTGTCTTTATTCATACCTATCCTCAGCATTTGTTAATACCTGTTCTCAGCCTTTATTCATACCTATCCTCAGCTTTTATTCATACCTGTCCTCAGCCTTTATTCATAGCTATACTCAGCCTTTGTTCATACCTATCCTCAGCCTTTGTTCATACCTATCCTCAGCCTTTGTTCATACCTATTCTCAGCCTTTGTTCATACCTATCCTCAGCCTTTATTCATACCTATCCTCAGCCTTTATTCATACCTATCCTCCGCCTTTATTCATACCGATCCTCCGCCTTTATTCATACCTATCATCAGCCTTTTTTCATACCTATCCTCAGCCTTTATTCAAACATGCCATCAGCCTTTATTCATACCTATCCTCGGCCTTTATTCATACCTATCATCAGCCTTTTTTCATACCTATCCTCAGACTTTTTTCAAACCTGTCCTCAGCCTTTATTCATACCTATCCTCAGCCTTTGTTCATACCTATCCTCAGCCTTTGTTCACACCTATCCTCAGCCTTTATTCATACCTATAATCTGTCTTTATTCACACCTATACTCAGCATTTGTTAATACCTGTCCTCAGCCTTTATTCATACCTATCCTCAGCCTTTATTCATACCTGTCCTCAGCCTTTATTCATACCTATCCTCAGCCTTTATTCATACGTATCCTCAGCCTTTGTTCATACCTATCCTCAGCCTTTATTCATACGTATCCTCAGCCTTTTTCTCATACCTATCATCAGCCTTTATTCATACCTATCCTCAGCCTTTATTCATACCTATCATCAGCCTTTATTCATACCTATCCTCAGCCTTTATTCAAACTTGTCCTCAGCCTTTATTCATACTTATCCTCAGCTTTTATTCATACCTACCCTCAGCCTTTATACAATCCTGTCCTCAGCCTTTATTCATACCTATCCTCAGCCTTTATTCAAACCTGTCCTCAGCCTTTATTCATACCTATCCTCAGCCTTTATTCATGCCTATCAGCCTTTATTCATACCTATCCTCTGCCTTTATTCACACCTATCCTCAGTCTTTATTCATACCTATCCTCAGCGTTTATTCATACCTATCATCAGCCTGTATTCATACCTATCCTCATCCTTTATTCATACCTATCATCAGCGTTTATTCATACCTATCCTCAGCCTTCATTCATACCTATCCTCAGCCTTTATTCATACCTGTCCTCCTCCTTTATTCATACCTGTCCTCAGCCTTTATTCATACCTATCCTCAGCCTTTATTCATACCAATCCTCAGCCTTTATTAAATCCTGTCCTCAGCCTTTTTTCATACCTATCCCCAGCCTTAATTCATACCTATCCTCAGCCTTTATTCATACCTATCCTCAGCCTTTATTCATACCTATCCTCAGCCTTTATTCATATCTATCCTCAGCCTTTGTTCATACCTATCCTCAGCCTTTATTCATACCCATCATCAGCTTTTATTCATACCTATCCTCAGCCTTTATTCATACCTATCCTCAGCCTTTATTCAAACCTATCCTCAGCCTTTATTCATACCTATCCTCAGCCTTTATTCATACCTATCATCAGCCTTTATTCATACCTATCCTCAGCCTTTGTTCATACCTTTCCTCAGCCTTTATTCATACCTATCCTCAGCCTTTATTCAAACCTGTCCTTGGCCTTTATTCATACCTATCATCAGCGTTTATTCATACCTATCCTCAGCATTTATTCAAGCCTGTCCTCAGCCTTCATTCATACCTATCCTCAGCCTTTATTCATACCTATCATCAGCCTTTATTCATACCTATCCTCAGCCTTTATTCATACCTAGCATCAGCCTTTATTCATACCTATCCTCCGCCTTTTTTCCTACCTGTCCTAGCATTTATTCATACCTATCATCAGCCTTTATTCATACCTATCCTCAGCCTTTATTCATACCTATCCTCAGCCTTTATTCATACCTATCCTCCACCTTTATTCATACCTATCCTCAGCCTTTATTCATACCTATCATCAGCCTTTATTCATACATATCCTCAGCCTGTATTCATACCTATCATCAGCCTTTATTCATACCTATCCTCAGCCTTTATTCATACCTATCCTCAGCCTGTATTCATACCTATCCTCAGCCTTTATTCATACGTATCCTCAGCCTTTGTTCATACCTATCCTAAGCCTTTATTCATACCTATCCTCAGCCTTTATTCAAACCTGTCCTCAGCCTTTATTCATACCCATCCTCAGCCTTCATTCATACCTATCCGCAGCCTTTATTAATACCGGTCAACAGCATTTATTCATACCTATCCTCAGCCTTTATTCATACCTATCCTCAGCCTTTATTCAATCCTGTCCTCAGCCTTTATCCATACCTATCCTCAGCCTTTATTCATACCTATCCTCAGCCTTCATTCATACCTATCCTCAGCCTTTATTCATACCTATCCTCAGCCTTCATTCATACCTATCATCAGCCTTTATTCATGCCTATCCTCAGCCTGTATACATACCTATCCTCGGCCTTTATTCATACCTATCCTCAGCCTTTATTCATACCTATCCTCAGCCTTTATTCATACCTATCCTCAGCCTTTATTTATACCTATCATCGGCCTTTATTCAAACCTGTCCTCGGCCTTTATTCAAAGCTATCATCAGTCTTTATTCATACCTATCATCACTCTTTATTCATACATATCCTCAGCCTTTATTCGCACCTATCCTCAGCCTTTATTCAAACCTGTACTCAGCCTTTATTTATACCTATCCTCAGCCTTTATTCATACCTATCATATGCCTTTATTCATACCTATCCTCAGCCTTTATTCATACTTGTCCTCAGCCATTATTCATACCTATCATCAGCCTTTATTCATACCTATCCTCAGCCTTTATTCAATCCTGTCCTCAGCCTTTATTCATACCCATCCTCAGCCTTCATTCATACCTATCCTCAGCCTTTATTAATACCTATCATCAGCCTTTATTCATACCTATCCTCAGCCTTTATTCATACCTATCCTCAGCCTTTATTCATACCTATCCTCAGCCTTTATTCATACCTATCCTCAGCCTTTATTCATACCTATCCTCAGCCTTTATGCATCCCTATCCTCAGCCTTTATTCATACCTATCCTCAGCCTTTATTCATACCTATCCTCAGCCTTTATTCAATCCTGTCCTCAGCCTTTATTCATACCTATCATCAGCCTTTATTCATACCTATCCTCAGCCTTTATTCATACCTATCCTCAGCCTTTATTCACTCATGTCCTCCGCCTTTATTCATACCTATCCTCAGCCTTCATTCATACCTATCCTCAGCCTTTATTCATACCTATCATCAGCCTTTATTCATACCTATCCTCAGCCTTTATTCATACCTATCCTCAGCCCTTGTTCATACCTATCCTCAGCCTTTATTCAAACCTGTCCTCAGCCTTTATTTATACCTATCCTCAGCCTTTATTCATACCTATCATATGCCTTTATTCATACCTATCCTCAGCCTTTGTCCATACCTGTCCTCAGCCTTTATTCAAACCTGTCCTCAGCCTTTATTCATACCTATCCTCAGCCTTCATTCATACCTATCCTCAGCTTTTATTCATACCTATCATCAGCCTTTATTCATACCTATCCTCAGCCTTTATTCATACCTATCCTCAGCCTATATTCAATCCTGTCCTCAGCCTTTATTCATACCTATCCTCAGCCTTTATTCATACCTATCCTCAGCCTTCATTCATACCTATCATCAGCCTTTATTCATACCTATCCTCAGCCTTTATTCATACCTATCCTCTGCCTTTATTCATAACTATCATCAGCCTTTATTCATACATATCCTCAGCCTTTATTCAATTCTGTCCTCAGCCTTTATTCAAAGCTATCATCAGTCTTTATTCATACCTATCATCAGTCTTTATTCATACATATCCTCTGCCTTTATTCATACCTATCCTCAGCCTTTATTCAAACCTGTCCTCAGCCTTTATTTATACCTATCCTCAGCCTTTATTCATATCTATCATATGCCTTTATTCATACCTATCATATGCCTTTATTCATACCTGTCCTCAGCCTTTATTCATACCTATCCTCAGCCTTTATTCATACCTATCATATGCCTTTATTCATACCTGTCCTCAGCCTTTATTCATACCTATCCTCAGCCTTTATTCATACCTATCATATGCCTTTATTCATACCTGTCCTCAGCCTTTATTCATACCTGTCCTCAGCCTTTATTCAAACCTGCCCTCAGCCTTTATTCATACATATCATCAGCCTTTATTCATACCTATCATCAGCCTTTATTCATACCTATCCTCAGCCTTTATTCATACCTATCATCAGCCTTCATTCATACCTTTTATCAGCCTTTATTCATACCTATCCTCAGCCTTTATTCATACCTATCCTCAGCCTTTATTCATACCTATCATCAGCCTTTATTCATACCTGTCTTCAACCTTTGTTCATAACCTTCATCTGCCTTCATTCATACCTATACTCAGCATTTGTTAATACCTGTCCTCAGCCTTTGTTCATACCTATCCTCAGCCTTTGTTCATACCTATCCTCAGCCTTTGTTCATACCTATCCTCAGCCTTTGTTCATACCTATCCTCAGCCTTTGTTCATACCTATTCTCAGCCTTTGTTTATACCTATCCTCAGCCTTTGTTCATACCTATCCTCAGCCTTTGTTCATACCTATCCTCAGCCTTTGTTCATACCTATTCTCAGCCTTTGTTCATACCTATCCTCAGCCTTTATTCAAACCTATCATCAGCCTTTATTCATACCTGTCTTCAACCTTTGTTCATAACCTTCATCTGTCTTTATTCATACCTATTCTCAGCATTTGTTAATACCTGTCCTCAGCCTTTGTTCATACCTATTCTCAGCCTTTATTCATACCTATCCTCAGCCTTTGTTCATACCTATCCTCAGCCTTTGTTCACACCTATCCTCAGCCTTTATTCATACCTATAATCTGTCTTTATTCATACCTATACTCAGCATTTGTTAATACCTGTTCTCAGCCTTTATTCATACCTATCCTCAGCCTTTATTCATACCTGTCCTCAGCCTTTATTCATACCTATCCTCAGCCTTTGTTCATACCTATCCTCAGCCTTTGTTCATACCTATCCTCAGCCTTTGTTCATACCTATTCTCAGCCTTTGTTCATACCTATCCTCAGCCTTTATTCATACCTATCCTCAGCCTTTATTCATACCTATCCTCCGCCTTTATTCATACCGATCCTCCGCCTTTATTCATACCTATCATCAGCCTTTTTTCATACCTATCCTCAGCCTTTATTCAAACATGCCATCAGCCTTTATTCATACCTATCCTCGGCCTTTATTCATACCTATCATCAGCCTTTTTTCATACCTATCCTCAGACTTTTTTCAAACCTGTCCTCAGCCTTTATTCATACCTATCCTCAGCCTTTGTTCATACCTATCCTCAGCCTTTGTTCACACCTATCCTCAGCCTTTATTCATACCTATAATCTGTTTTTATTCACACCTATACTCAGCATTTGTTAATACCTGTCCTCAGCCTTTATTCATACCTATCCTCAGCCTTTATTCATACCTGTCCTCAGCCTTTATTCATACCTATCCTCAGCCTTTATTCATACGTATCCTCAGCCTTTGTTCATACCTATCCTCAGCCTTTATTCATACGTATCCTCAGCCTTTGTTCATACCTATCCTCGGCCTTTGTTCATACCTATCCTTAGCCTTTATTCATACCTATCCTCAGCCTTTATTCATACCTATCCTCCGCCTTTATTCATACCTATCCTCCGCCTTTATTTATACATATCATCAGCCTTTATTCATACCTATCCTCAGCCTTTATTCAAACATGCCATCAGCCTTTATTCATACCTATCCTCAGCCTTTATTCATACATATCATCAGCCTTTTTTCATACCTATCCTCAGACTTTTTTCAAACCTGTCCTCAGCCTTTATTCATACCTATCCTCAGCCTTTTTCTCATACCTATCATCAGCCTTTATTCATACCTATCCTCAGCCTTTATTCATACCTATCATCAGCCTTTATTCATACCTATCCTCAGCCTTTATTCAAACTTGTCCTCAGCCTTTATTCATACTTATCCTCAGCTTTTATTCATACCTACCCTCAGCCTTTATACAATCCTGTCCTCAGCCTTTATTCATACCTATCCTCAGCCTTTATTCAAACCTGTCCTCAGCCTTTATTCATACCTATCCTCAGCCTTTATTCATGCCTATCAGCCTTTATTCATACCTATCCTCTGCCTTTATTCACACCTATCCTCAGTCTTTATTCATACCTATCCTCAGCGTTTATTCATACCTATCATCAGCCTGTATTCATACCTATCCTCATCCTTTATTCATACCTATCATCAGCGTTTATTCATACCTATCCTCAGCCTTCATTCATACCTATCCTCAGCCTTTATTCATACCTGTCCTCCGCCTTTATTCATACCTGTCCTCAGCCTTTATTCATACCTATCCTCAGCCTTTATTCATACCAATCCTCAGCCTTTATTAAATCCTGTCCTCAGCCTTTTTTCATACCTATCCCCAGCCTTAATTCATACCTATCCTCAGCCTTTATTCATACCTATCCTCAGCCTTTATTCATACCTATCCTCAGCCTTTATCCATATCTATCCTCAGCCTTTGTTCTTACCTATCCTCAGCCTTTATTCATACCCATCATCAGCCTTTATTCATACCTATCCTCAGCCTTTATTCATACCTATCCTCAGCCTTTATTCAAACCTATCCTCAGCCTTTATTCATACCTATCCTCAGCCTTTATTCATACCTATCATCAGCCTTTATTCATACCTATCCTCAGCCTTTGTTCATACCTTTCCTCAGCCTTTATTCATACCTATCCTCAGCCTTTATTCAAACCTGTCCTTGGCCTTTATTCATACCTATCATCAGCGTTTATTCATACCTATCCTCAGCATTTATTCAAGCCTGTCCTCAGCCTTCATTCATACCTATCCTCAGCCTTTATTCATACCTACCATCAGCCTTTATTCATACCTATCCTCAGCCTTTATCCATACCTAGCATCAGCCTTTATTCATACCTATCCTCCGCCTTTTTTCCTACCTGTCCTAGCATTTATTCATACCTATCATCAGCCTTTATTCATACCTATCCTCAGCCTTTATTCATACCTATCCTCAGCCTTTATTCATACCTATCCTCCACCTTTATTCATACCTATCCTCAGCCTTTATTCATACCTATCATCAGCCTTTATTCATACATATCCTCAGCCTGTATTCATACCTATCATCAGCCTTTATTCATACCTATCCTCAGCCTTTATTCATACCTATCCTCAGCCTGTATTCATACCTATCCTCAGCCTTTATTCATACGTATCCTCAGCCTTTGTTCATACCTATCCTAAGCCTTTATTCATACCTATCCTCAGCCTTTATTCAATCCTGTCCTCAGCCTTTATTCATACCCATCCTCAGCCTTCATTCATACCTATCCTCAGCCTTTATTAATACCGGTCAACGGCATTTATTCATACCTATCCTCAGCCTTTATTCATACCTATCCTCAGCCTTTATTCAATCCTGTCCTCAGCCTTTATCCATACCTATCCTCAGCCTTTATTCATACCTATCCTCAGCCTTCATTCATACCTATCCTCAGCCTTTATTCATACCTATCCTCAGCCTTCATTCATACCTATCATCAGCCTTTATTCATGCCTATCCTCAGCCTGTATTCATACCTATCCTCGGCCTTTATTCATACCTATCCTCAGCCTTTATTCATACCTATCCTCAGCCTTTATTCATACCTATCCTCAGCCTTTATTTATACCTATCATCGGCCTTTATTCAAACCTGTACTCGGCCTTTATTCAAAGCTATCATCAGTCTTTATTCATACCTATCATCACTCTTTATTCATACATATCCTCAGCCTTTATTCGTACCTATCCTCAGCCTTTATTCAAACCTGTACTCAGCCTTTATTTATACCTATCCTCAGCCTTTATTCATACCTATCATATGCCTTTATTCATACCTATCCTCAGCCTTTATTCATACTTGTCCTCAGCCATTATTCATACCTATCATCAGCCTTTATTCATACCTATCCTCAGCCTTTATTCAATCCTGTCCTCAGCCTTTATTCATACCCATCCTCAGCCTTCATTCATACCTATCCTCAGCCTTTATTAATACCTATCATCAGCCTTTATTCATACCTATCATCAGCCTTTATTCATACCTATCCTCAGCCTTTATTCATACCTATCCTCAGCCTTTATTCATACCTATCCTCAGCCTTTATTCATACCTATCCTCAGCCTTTATGCATCCCTATCCTCAGCCTTTATTCATACCTATCCTCAGCCTTTATTCATACCTATCCTCAGCCTTTATTCAATCCTGTCCTCAGCCTTTATTCATACCTATCATCAGCCTTTATTCATACCTATCCTCAGCCTTTATTCACTCATGTCCTCCGCCTTTATTCATACCTATCCTCAGCCTTCATTCATACCTATCCTCAGCCTTTATTCATACCTATCATCAGCCTTTATTCATACCTATCCTCAGCCTTTATTCATACCTATCCTCAGCCCTTGTTCATACCTATCCTCAGCCTTTATTCAAACCTGTCCTCAGCCTTTATTTATACCTATCCTCAGCCTTTATTCATACCTATCATATGCCTTTATTCATACCTATCCTCAGCCTTTGTCCATACCTGTCCTCAGCCTTTATTCAAACCTGTCCTCAGCCTTTATTCATACCTATCCTCAGCCTTCATTCATACCTATCCTCAGCTTTTATTCATACCTATCATCAGCCTTTATTCATACCTATCCTCAGCCTTTATTCATACCTATCCTCAGACTATATTCAATCCTGTCCTCAGCCTTTATTCATACCTATCCTCAGCCTTTATTCATACCTATCCTCAGCCTTCATTCATACCTATCATCAGCCTTTATTCATACCTATCCTCAGCCTTTATTCATACCTATCCTCTGCCTTTATTCATAACTATCATCAGCCTTTATTCATACATATCCTCAGCCTTTATTCAATTCTGTCCTCAGCCTTTATTCAAAGCTATCATCAGTCTTTATTCATACATATCCTCTGCCTTTATTCATACCTATCCTCAGCCTTTATTCAAACCTGTCCTCAGCCTTTATTTATACCTATCCTCAGCCTTTATTCATATCTATCATATGCCTTTATTCATACCTATCCTCAGCCTTTATTCATACCTATCATATGCCTTTATTCATACCTGTCCTCAGCCTTTATTCATACCTATCCTCAGCCTTTATTCATACCTATCATATGCCTTTATTCATACCTGTCCTCAGCCTTTATTCATACCTGTCCTCAGCCTTTATTCATACCTATCCTCAGCCTTTATTCATACCTATCCTCCGCCTTTATTCATACCTGTCCTCAGCCTTTATTCATACCTATCCTCAGCCTTTATTCATACCTGTCCTCAGCCTTTATTCATACCTATCATCAACCTTTATTTATACCTATCCTCAGCCTTTATTCATACCTATCCTCAGCCTTTATTCATACCTATCCTCAGCCTTTATTCATACCTGTCCTCAGCCTTTATTCATACCTATCATCAGCCTTTATTCATACCTGTCCTTAGCCTTTATTCATACCTATCCTCAGCCTTTATTCATACCTGTCCTCAGCCTTTATTCATACCTATCCTCAACCTTTATTCATACCTGTCCTCAGCCTTTATTCATACCTATCCTCAGCCTTTATTCATACCTGTCCTCAGCCTTTATTCATACCTATCCTCAACCTTTATTCATACCTATCCTCAGCCTTTATTCATACCTATCCTCAGCCTTTATTCATACCTGTCCTCAGCCTTTATTCATAACTATCCTCAGCCTTTATTCATACCTATGCTCAGCCTTTGTTCAGAGCCTCCTGTGATATCTGATGAGAAGTCGTCCTATAGTGGGTGTGGTGGTGGTGGTGGTGGTGGTGGTGATATTGGTGGCGGGGGGGAGGGGGGGGTCTGTGTCATTTTGTACAGACTGTAGCAGCAGAGGATACATTCCCAACAGAGCGTTGGAGGTGATTTACTCGTGAAGTCTTTCAGAAATGTATAAAAATGTGCCTCTGATGTGTGCCTTAATGCAGCAAAGCATGCTGGTTGAATGTGCATCCCCCCACCAAACACCCACCATCCAAAACCATCAGTCTGGTCTGCGAATACCCTCCCCAGCCCCACCTTTCCCCTCATCCTCCACCGCCCTGGCACACACTCATTGGTATGCACTGAAATTCAATCAGATCCTTAATTACATCTTAACATGGGTTTCTACCAGCAGTCTTAATTCCCCTGCTTCTGATTAAAAAATGAAATTGAACAGTGGATTACATACAGCTATATGAGAAGACATAAGAGGAGACTGACTGGCATGTCTTCGGTACCTGTCTGGTCAGCCAGTGCCTCGTCTGTCTCTCTCTGTCTGTCTCTGTCTCTGTCTCTGTCTCTGTCTCTCTCACTGTCTCTGTCTCCCTCCCTCCCTCCCTCCCTCCCTCCCTCCCTCCCTCCCTCCCTCCCTCCCTCCCTCCCTCCCTGTAGTCCTTCAAATAAGGCAGGGAAAGAGCATGCTGCTGCTGGGCTCTCCGCTCACAGCAGGCTGGCCCAATTATGGGAGAGGATAATGAGTACCTTTTCTCCTGGGTTTAGGTGTGAGGATAATTAGTACCTTTTCTTCTGGGTTTAGGTTTTAGGATAATTAGTACCTTTTCTCCTGGGTTTAGGTGTGAGGATAATGAGTACCTTTTCTCCTGGGTTTAGGTGTGAGAATAATTAGTACCTTTTCTCCTGGGTTTAGGAGGGGTTGTTTCTGTTACAGATACTGACTTGGATAGGTATTATGACAGACCTATCTTCAAATGTCTTGATTTAACAGACATGTAAACAGCCGGTCTTGATTTAACAGAGCAGAGGGTCAAACATATGGCCCCCAATCTGGCCCGTGGGTCGTAAAAAAAAAGATATTAAAGAAATTGGCGCTATATACTTTAAAATGACTTAAACCAAATCTAAACTGTGTAGAAAGGATAACAGACCTGTATTCATACAGTTTCCAGAGTGTCCAGCTCTCTAATTATCACTAGACAGTCAGGGAGCATCGGAAATCCAAAAAACGGTGAAGACCGAATGCGGCCCCCTGGGCAAAACGAGTTTGACACCCCTGGTCTAGAGTAATTGTGAGTGTTTGTGTGGCCATTAAAGAATTTGTATCCATAGTGCATATTTCTTGTTGGACGCTTGACCCAGTTGACTCTCTGTGTTCCCCATCATCTTTCCCTGTCTCCTGTCCCTGTTAACCTCAGCAGCCTCACCTCATGGTGTCCCTGTATGGTGTCAGATGAATAGCCTGCAGCAGAAGAGGGGATAGGATGCTCCAGGCTGATGTCTAATGGGGCCAAGGAAGCCCACTACCCAAGCTGCCTGTATCCAGGCTGTGGAGGACAATGGGTCCATTAATCACAGAGCTACCATCATCAGTATGATTATTCTCCTCGTGTAGCTGGCCAACTCCTGACTGCTGCGGATGAATTATGACATCATCCCCATTCTTCTTTTTATTTTCCTGTTAAGAATAACTTGCAGCCAGTTTGCTTTTCAACTTAATCTGTTGGTCTGCTGAAGCTGAACTAAGTCTTTCCTGATAGAAGGTCTTGTTCTCCATTGGGTTGTTTATTTTAGGCAATTAAAAGTGATGCTACTGACACTTTGTGTGCATCAGAGAGCTTAAAGCCTTATTAATACACAGGTATAGAGAGATCGAGTGGGAGAACCGGAGGTATTAACATGATACATTCTGGTGCCTATTTATTATGTATTCAAGTGTATTTAGTCTGACCAATTAGCTGGCGCTTCCACAAAGCAGACGTTTTGCTATCAATTTGGGAACAAAACTGCATCAATCATTAACATTTTGTTTCTGATGAAAGACGCCTGTAATTAATCCCCATGGAACTGCTTGACGGGGTTTTCAAGTAGTCTACTGCATGGCCAGTCTGATGTTTAGTAGCCTACATGTACACAGATAACTGCCAAAATAAAGGAAACACCAGCATAAAGTGTCTTAATAATAGGGCGTTGAGCCACGAGCTGCCAAATCCATCAGAACAGCTTCAATGCATCTTGGCATAGATTCTATAAGTGTCTGGAACTCTATTGGAGGGATGTGACACCGTTCTTCCATGACAAATTCCATCAGTTGGTGTTTTGTGGATGGTGGTGGAAAACACTGTCTCAGTCACCGCTCCAGAATCTCCCATAAGTGTTCAATTGGGTTGAGATCTGGTGACTGAGACACACACCCTTTAAACCCCCTATGCTCCTTTGAGAGCCCTCTTTCAAAGTCACTGAGATCTCTTCTTCTAGCCATGGTAGCCAAAATAATGGACGACTGGGTATTTTTATACATGACCCTAAACATGATGGGATATTAATTGCTCAGGAACTACATCTGTGTGGAAGCACCTGCTTTCAATATACTTTGTATCCCTCATTTACTCAAGTGTTTCCTTTATTTTAGCAGTTACCTGTAGCCCTCAGCTTTCTGGGAATGTGAGACTCTACTGCCATCTCTTGGTACATGAGGATACATCACCTGCTCGCACTGTGGTAACCATAGTAAAAAAGATTTAGAACTAACCCAAGATATACCACAACCTGTCATTTTCAATGGGAGCAAATGAAGCATAGTGGGCAGAACACGCAAGGAGTTGGACAGAGCCATGCACTAGCTAGTGAGATCCTATTGGCGCACTCTAGCATGTATTTGCATATTTCTGTTTGGTAACGCCTACTCTGTGAAGTGCACGTGTGCAATAACTCCATTTGCCATTGCACTCCTTCTAAACAACACAATTTTGTGAAACTTTGGCAAAGGGTAAACTCTACAAAACGTATTCCACTCTGCTCGTAACAGATGTTAGTTTTGCGAACAGAAAACTAATGAAATCAAATGTTTCATTGATGAGAAAATGTGCAGAATGTCAGCCAAAATCAATATCCCTCCAATCTCACTCCACTGGGCTTCCTCTCATCACCATATTTTGTGGTGGAAATGCCAACCGGAAGCTTCAGATTTACACATTCGGTGAAACATCTGGCTCATTGTTCTATTTGTGACAGTAGTCTGTCATTTCCTTTAGATCAGATTCCGGTTAGAGGGCGCCATCTCCTGGCTCAGTTTAGCACTGCGTATGTACACCAGCACTACTTTTCCAGCTATGGTAGAAATCAATGGGAGAACTCTGTACCAAGGAAATAGTTGGTCAAACATGGTCCTGGTTTCACCATAGTTTACTGTTGAAGAATTCCTTGTCTTTCTATCTCTCTCTCTGTCACACACACACACACACACACACACACACACACACACACACACACACACACACACACACACACACACACACACACACACACACACACACACACACACACACACACACACACACACACACACACACACACACACACACGGGGGGGGGCAATTCAGTAGTCTTTTCATATCAAAGTAAAAGTGGAAAAGTTGCAGACCAGCGGGCATGCTGGGCATGCTATATAACATTTAGAGATTTCAGTGTTTTGTCTTCTCTTCTTCTCTCAAGAGGAGGGAAGTCTCTAAAAAGCAGCTCAAAGCGTTCAAAGGCCAGAATCACTCACACAGAATCACTCACACATAATCACTCACACAGAATCACTCACACAGAATCACTCACACACAGCTGATAGATAACAGGAAAAATAGAACATTGACAATTTGTCTCCTTAAGTTTGACAGTAGGAAGGAAACATTACATGCAAACAAACTGGAACTCTTGATTTATTTTTAACTGAAACATTTTTCTTATTTAGTGTTAGTTGTTCTAAAGATGTTTTTGTCCTTGATTTTTAGATCTTTAAAAGCAATTTACGTGCTGACTTGGCAGTGTTGATGACACTATGAATCAGGGCAGTAATGAAGTGCTGTTCTCTCTCTCTCTCTCTCTCTCTCTCTCTCTTTCTCTCTCTCTCTTTCTCTCTCTCTCTTTNTCT
>NC_074697.1:17700066-17770151 GCF_029448725.1 Salvelinus fontinalis | reverse complement strand
GAATTAGGAGAGGAGAGGAGAGTGGGTTATGAGAGGAGAGGAGTTAGTAAAGGAGAGGAGAGGAGAGGAGGGGAGAGGAGAGGAGAGGAGAGGAGGGGAGAGGAGAGGAGAGTGGGTTATGAGAGGAGAGGAGAGGAGAGTGGGTTATGAGAGGAGAGGAGAGGAGAGGAGAGGAGAGGAGAGGAGAGGAGAGGAGAGGAGAGGAGAGGAGAGGGGAGTGGGTTATGAGAGGAGAGGAGAGGAGATTGGGTTTTAAGAGGAGAGGAGAGGAGTTAGTAAAGGAGAGGAGAGGAGAGGAGAGGAGGGGAGAGGAGAGGGGAGTGGGTTATGAGAGGAGAGGAGAGGAGAGTGGGTTTTGAGAGGAGAGGAGAGGAGAGGTGGTTAGGAAGGGAGAGAAGAGGGGGTTAGGAGACGAGAGAGGGGGTTAGGAGAGGAGAGGAAAGGAAAGGAGAGGGGGTTAGGAGAGGAGAGAGGGTTAGGAGAGGAGAGGAGAGGAGAGGAGAGGAGAAGAAATGGGTTAGGAGAGGAGAGGAGAGTGGGTTATGAGAGGAGAGGAGAGGAGAGGAGAGGAGAGGAGGGTAGAGTAGAGTAGAGGAGAGGAAATGAATTAGGAGAGGAGAGGAGAGTGGGTTATGAGAGGAGAGGAGAGTGGGTTTTGAGAGGAGAGGAGAGGAGAGGACTGGAGAGGAGAGGAGAGGGGGGCGAGAGGGTTGAAGAAGGCTTGGTGGCTCCATATGATTCAAATCACACGTCTCCAGGCTTACAGGGTCACTTTGCAGGGGTGAAAAATAATGGTTCCCCTTAGTTAATGCAACCGCTGTGTTAGATTTTTAAAATTAACGTTACTACGACATACAGCGTGCGTTAAAGCGAGACCGCACCGAAATTAATGGCGGAATAATAGTTTAACATTTTTCAACAGAACAACGAATTAACATCATAAATAGTTCTTACTATTTGATGAGCTTCCATCAGAATCTTGTGCAAGTTGTCCTTTGTCCAGAAGAATCGTTGCTCGGTTGTAGATTGTCGTCTTCAACTTTGGAATTAGCAGTAAACATTAGCCATGTGGCGAAAACGTGTCCAACTCACCATAACGCAGCACAAACAAAATACCGAAAATCGCAATATACTGATATAAACTGATATAACTCGGTTTAAATTAACTACATTATGATGTTTTTAACATCTATATCGAATAAAATCAGAGCCGGATAAATCTAACTCCTATAACGAGAGCTTTTCAGAATGCAATCCTGAGGTCTGTCTCGCGTCATGACGAACGTTGAAAAGATTGCACCCCCGGTTCCAAGAGCCTTTGTACGGCCTCAGATCTACCTAGACACTCCATTCCAATTCTCACTGCTTACTGACATCTAGGGGACGGCGTATGCAGTACATGTCGACCCATAGATTACATGCAAATTAATAAACTGACCCTGGAACAGAGTGCCCGATTTCAGATTTCTCACTTCCTGACAGGAAGTTTGCTGCAAAATTAGTTCTGTTTTACTCACAGATATAATTCAAACGGTTTTAGAAACTAGAGAGTGTTTTCTATCCAAAAGTAATAATAATATGCATATTGTACGAGCAAGAATTGAGTACGAGGCAGTTTACTCAACCTCGTACTCAATTCTTGCTCGTACAATATGCATATTATTATTACTATTGGATAGAAAACACTCTCTAGTTTCTAAAACCGTTTGAATTATATCTGTGAGTAAAACAGAACTCGAGTTGGAGCAATTTTCCTATGAGGAAGTGAGAAATCTGAAATCTGCAGGCTGTTCTGAGGTCGGTTTATTAATTTGCATGTCTTCTATTGGTTGAGATGCACTGCATACGCCTTCCCCTGGATGTCAGCAAATAGTGAGAATTGGAATGGAGTTGCTAGGCAGATCTGCGTCACTTGAGTGGGTTGAGTTACTGATGTGATCTTCCTGTCTGGGTTGGCGCCCCCCCTTGGTTTGTGCTGTGGTGGAGATCTTTGTGGGCTATACTCGGCCTTGTCTCAGGATTGTAAGTTGGTGGTTGAAGATATCCCTCTAGTGGTGCGTGGGCTGTGCTTTGGCAAAGTGGGTGGGGTTATACCCTTCCTGTTTGGCCCTGTCCGGGGGTATCATCGGATGGGGCCACAGTGTCTCCTGACCCCTCCTGTCTCAGCATCCAGTATTTATGCTGCAGTAGTTTATGTGTCGGGGGGCTAGGGTCAGTTGGTTATCCTGTTTCGGCTGCAAACCCGATGTCGGAACGAAAATGACAACAGCTGCAGGACGCGAAATTCAAAATCTATTTTTTTTAAATATTTAACTTTCACACATTAACAAGTCCAATACAGCATTTGAAAGATAAACATCTTGTCAATCCAGCCAACATGTCCGATTTTTTTAATGTTTTACAGAGAAAACACCACATATATTTATGTTAGCTCACCACCAAATACAAAAGTGGACAGACACGTATGAATATGATTATGATGTATGAATTATGATTCAAGTAGCATGCACAAGCCAACCGAAATAACCTAAAACCAACCTAAAGAACCCAGAAAAAACTACCTCAGATGACAGTCCTATAACATGTTACACAATAAATCTATGTTTTGTTCATAAAATGTGCATATTTTAGCTATAAATCAGTTTTACATTGATGCTACCATCATTGCTACAGCATAGCTACAGTCTGAAATCAGACGGGAGTAGCCAGAGAAAATACAGACACCAACGTCAACTACTAATTACACCTCATAAAACATTTCAGAAAAACATATGGTGGATAGCTAATGAAAGACAGATATCGTGTGAATAGAGCCAAAATTTCCGATTTTTGAAGTGTTTTACAGCGAAAACACAATATATCGTTATATTAGCTAACAACATAAGCTAGCATACGGCAGCATTGATTCTAGTCAAGCGCTAGCGTAGCACAGTTAGCACAGTTAGCACAGCACAGTTCGACAGATATATGAAAAAGCATCCCAAATTGGGTCCTTATCTTTGTTGATATTCCATCAGAATGTTGTAACGGGGTCCAATGTCCAGTACAGTCTTTAGTTGGGTTCCAGAATGAAATATTTCCCTCTTTGGTTAGCAAGCACCACGGCTGTGCGGCGCTAATCTTTCTGTCTTCAAAAAATTCTTCCAAAACATCACGTCTAAAGTCCAGAATAAATTGCAATAATATAATTAAAGTATATTGAAAAAACATACTTTAGGATGATTTTGTGACATGTATCAAATAATATCGTAGCAAGAGATCATATTCACCTTAATCGAGCTTCTTCCAGGAGCCGAGTCCAAATTCTGCCACCCTCCCGGATTTTTTTTTTAACTGTGCAGGTCTCACAAGAAGGTGTGGTATTCAGTCCATGGACGAGATATTCGACTGCTTTCAACTCTCACTTCCGCATTACACCCAGATGAAGGCGTATGACGTGTTTCTACGGTCCTAAGTGTCAAGACCTTTTATAGACAAGGTCTTAAAGAGACACATCGCATTTTGGAAATCTCAATTCGGCTGGGAAAATGGCTGTAAAAATAGTTCTGTTCGACTTAGAGAAATAATTCAAACCTTTTTAGAAACTATAGACTGTTATCTATCCAACAGTAGTAAATATATGCATATTGTAAAATCAAAAATGTCTTAAGAGGCCGTTTGAAAATGTGCACATATTTTCCAGTTTTTTCAATTTTCACACTGCAGCCTGAAGAAGTTTTAAATCTGGAGTACTTCTCCTGTCTTATCCAGTGTCCTGTGTGAATTTAAGTATGCTCTCTCTAATTCTCTCCTTCTCTCTTTCTTTCTCTCTCTCGGAGAACCTGAGCCCTAGGACCATACGTCAGGACTACCGGGCATGATGACTCCTTGCTGTCCCCAGTCCACCTGGCCTTGCTGCTGTTCCAGTTTCAACTGTTCTGCCTGCGGTTATGGAACCCCTACCTGTCCCAGACCTGCTGTTTTCAACTCTTAATGATCGGCTATGAAAAGCCAACTGACATTTATTCCTGATTATTATTTGACCATGCTTGTCACTTATGAACATTTTGAACATCTTGGCCATGTTCTGTTATAATCTCCACCCGGCACAGCCAGAAGAGGACTGGCCACCCCTCATAGCCTGGTTCCTCTCTAGGTTTCTTCCTAGGTTTTGGCCTTTCTAGGGAGTTTTTCCTAGCCACCGTGCTTCTACACCTGCATTGCTTGCTGTTTGGGGTTTTAGTCTGGGTTTCTGTACAGCACTTCGAGATATTAGCTGATGTACGAAGGGTTATATAAAATAAACTTGATTTGATTTGATTTGATCTGAGGCCTTATAAATGGGCTGGCAACGTGAGGTCCTCTCTTTCTTTCCTTCGCCATGACGCAAGACAGACCTCAGGATGGCGTTCTAGAAAGCTCCCGTTATAGCCCTTAGATATATCCGGCTCTGTTTTTATTCGATATAGGTGTTAAAGACATCATAATGTAGTTATTTTAAACCAAGTTATATCAGTTTATATCAGTATATTGCGATTTTCGGGTATTTATTTGTGCTGCGTTCTAGTGAGTTGGGCACGTCTGGCCTACATGGCTAATGTTTACTGCTAATTCCAAAGTTGAAGGCGAAAATCTACAACCGAGCAACGATTCTTTTGGAAAAAGGACAACTTGCCCAAGATTCTGATGGGAGCTCATCAAAAAGTAAGAACTATTTATGATGTTAATTCGTTGTTCTGTTGAAAAATGTTAAACTATTATTCCGCCATTAATTTCGGTGCGGTCTCGCTTTAACGCACGCTGTATGTCGTAGTAACGTTAATTTTAAAAATCTAACACAGCGATTGCATTAAGAACTAATGTATCTTTCATTTGCTGTCCAACCTGTATTTTTTAGTCAAGTTTAAATTTAGTTACTGATTAGATTAGGTGCCTCTCCCAAGATTTCTCCCGACATATTGTTGGCAGCTTGGCTACTATTCTCATTGTATAACCACGATTTGTGCCGCTAAATATGCACATTTTTGAACAAACTCTATATGTATTGTGTAATATGATGTTATAGGACTGTCATCTGAAGAAGTTTGAGAAGGTTAGTGAAAAAATTTATATATTTTGCTGGTTTATTCGTCATCGCTATTATTGGTGTCACGTTCCTGACCTGTTTTCCTTTGTTTTGTATTCATTTTAGTTGGTCAGGGCGTGAGTTGGGTGGGTTTGTCTATGTTTGTATTTCTATGTTCGGCCTGGTATGATTCTCAATTAGAGACAGGTGTGTATTGTTTGTCTCTAATTGAGAGTCATACAAAGGCAGCCAGGGTTTCACTGGTGTTTTGTGGGTGTTTGTTTCCTGTGTTAGTGTTTGGGCCACACAGGACTGTTTGAGGTTAGTCACGTTTGTTGTTTTGTATTTTGTAGTGTTTTCTTGTGTTTTCATTAAACATGTACAATTACCAATCCGCATCTTGGTCCGATCCATGCTCCTCCTCGTCTGAGGAGGAGAACGACATTGACTGCCTTTACAGAAACACCCACCACAACAGGACCAAGCGGATTGAGGAGAGAGAAAAAGAACTAAGGCACTGGACACAGGAGGAATGGTCTTGGGAGATCATGGACGGAAAGGGACCCTGGGGAAGGGTTGGAGAGAATCGCCGCTCTCGGGAGGTGAAGAAGGCAGCCACAGCCCAGGAGCGCTGGTATGAGGAGGCAGCACATAGGAGAGGCTGGAAGCCCGAGAGGCTCACCCAAGAATTTCTTGGGGGGGGGCTAAAGGGGAGTGTGGCGAAGCCGGGTTGGATACCTGAGCCAACTCCCCGGGCTTGCCGTGGAGTAAGAGGGCGTCGTACTGGTCAGACACCGTGTTATGCGGTGAAGCGCACGGTGTCCCCAGTACGCGTGCTTAGCCCAGTGCGGGCTATTCCACCTTGCCGCACTGGGAGGGCTAGGTTGGGCATCGAGCCGGATGCCATGAAGCCGGCCCAACGTATCTGGCCTCCAGTACGTCTCCTCGGGCCGGCGTACATGGCACCAGCCTTACAGGTGGTGTCCCCGGTTCGCCTGCATAGCCCAGTGCGGGCTATTCCACCTCGCCGCACTGGCAGGGCTACGGGGTCCATTCAACCTGGTAAGGTTGGGGAGGCTCGGTGCTCAAGAGCACGTGTCCTCCTTCACGGTCCGGTATATCCGGCGCCACCTTCCCACCCCAGCTCAGTACCACCAGTGCCTACACCACGCACCAGGCTTCCAGTGCATCTCCAGAGCCCTGTTCCTCTTCCACGTACTCTCCCTATGGTGCGTGTCTCCCAGCCCGGTGCCTCCAGTTCCGGCACCACGCACCAAGCCTCCTGTGCGTCTCCAGAGCCCTGGACGCACTGTTCCTTCTCCCCGCACTCGCCCTGAGGTGCGTGCCCTCAGCCCGGTACCTCCAGTTCCGGTACCACGCACCAGGCCTAGAGTGCGCCACGAGAGTCCAGTGTGCCCTGTTCCTGTTCCCCGCACTCGCCCTGAGGTGCGTGCCCTCAGCCCGGTACCTCCAGTTCCGGTACCACGCACCAGGCCTATAGTGCGTCTCAGCCGGCCAGAGTCTGCCGTCTGCCCAGCGGTGCCTGAACGGCCCGTCTGCCCAGCTCCGTCTGAGCCATCTGTCTGCCCAGCTCCGTCTGAGCCATCGGTCTGCCCAGCGCCGTCTGAGCCATCTGTCTGCCCAGCGCCGTCTGAGCCATCTGTCTGCCCAGCGCCGTCTGAGCCATCTGTCTGCCCAGCGCCGTCTGAGCCATCTGTCTGCCCAGCGCCGTCTGAGCCATCTGTCTGCCCAGCGCCGTCTGAGCCATCTGTCTGCCCAGCGCCGTCTGAGCCATCTGTCTGCCCAGCGCCGTCTGAGTCATCCGTCTGCCACGAGCCATTAGAGCCGCCCGTCTGTCCCGAGCCAGTAGAGCCGTCCGTCAGTCAGGAGCCGCTAGAGCCGTCCGTCAGTCAGGAGCTGCCAGAGACGCCCGCCAGTCAGGAGCTGCCAGAGACGCCCGCCAGTCAGGAGCTGCCAGAGACGCCCGCCAGTCAGGAGCTGCCAGAGACGCCCGCCAGTCAGGAGCTGCCAGAGACGCCCGCCAGTCAGGAGCTGCCAGAGACGCCCGCCAGTCAGGAGCTGCCAGAGACGCCCGCCAGTCAGGAGCTGCCAGAGACGCCCGCCAGTCAGGAGCTGCCAGAGACGTCCGACAGTCCGGAGCTGCCCTACAGTCCGGAGCTGCCCTACAGTCCGGAGCTGCCGTACAGTCCGGAGCTGCCCTACAGTCCGGAGCTGCCCTACAGTCCGGAGCTGCCACTCAGCCCGGACCTGCCGGAGTCCCTCAGCCAGGACCTGCCGCCCCTTATCCCGGTGCTGGTCCTTATCCCGGTGCTGCCCCTTGTCCCGGTGCTGCCCCTTGTCCCGGTGCTGCTCCTTGTCCCGGTGCTGCCCCTTATCCCGGTGTTGCCCCTTGTCCCGGTGCTGCCCCTTGTCCCGGTGCTGCCCCTTGTCCCGGTGCTGCCCCTTGTCCCGGTGCTGCCCCTTGTCCCGGTGCTGCCCCTTGTCCCGGTGCTGCCCCTTGTCCCGGTGCTGCTCCTTGTCCCGGTGCTGCTCCTTGTCTCGGTGCTGCCCCTTATCCCGGTGCTGCCCCTTGTCCCGGTGCTGCCCCTTATCCCGGTGCTGCCCCTTATCCCGGTGCTGCCCCTTCATTTAGGTGGGGTTAGTGGGAGGGTGGTCATTGGGAGGGGGATAAAGAAGCGGGGATTGATTATGGTGGGGTGGGGACCTCGTCCACCGCCAGAGCCGCCACCGTGGACAGACGCCCACCCAGACCCTCCCCTAGACTTTGTGCTGGTGCGCCCGGAGTTCGCACCTTAAGGGGGGGGTTCTGTCACGTTCCTGACCTGTTTTCCTTTGTTTTGTATTCATTTTAGTTGGTCAGGGCGTGAGTTGGGTGGGTTTGTCTATGTTTGTATTTCTATGTTCGGCCTGGTATGATTCTCAATTAGAGACAGGTGTGTATTGTTTGTCTCTAATTGAGAGTCATACAAAGGCAGCCAGGGTTTCACTGGTGTTTTGTGGGTGTTTGTTTCCTGTGTTAGTGTTTGGGCCACACAGGACTGTTTGAGGTTAGTCACGTTTGTTGTTTTGTATTTTGTAGTGTTTTCTTGTGTTTTCATTAAACATGTACAATTACCAATCCGCATCTTGGTCCGATCCATGCTCCTCCTCGTCTGAGGAGGAGAACGACATTGACTGCCTTTACAATTGGATTGAATCAATGCTGTTGTGTGGTTGGCTATTGTAGTAAGCTAATATAATGCTATATTGTGTTTTCGCTGTAAAACACTCAAAAAATCTGAAATATTGTCTGGATTCACAAGATCTTTGTCTTTCAATTGCTGTACGCTGTGTATTTTTCATAAATGTTTTATGATGAGTATTTAGGTAATTCACGTTGGTCTCTGTAGTTATTCTAGTTGCTTTGGTGAGAGTTGTGATGGTGGCTGCAATGGCAAACTATGATTTATACCTGAAATATGCACATTTTTCTAACAAAACATATGCTATACAATAAGTTGTTTCTTGGTTAGTGGCTATTTATATCTTTATTTGGTCGAAATTGTGATAGCTACCTATGCAGGAAAAAAATGGTGGGAAAAAAAGTTGTATCTTTTGCTATCGTGGTGTAACGGTCCTGACCTGTTTTATGTTGTTTTTGTATGTGTTTAGGTCAGGGCATGTGTTTTGGGTGGGCAGTCTATGTTATCTGTTTCTATGTTGGTTTTGGTTGCCTGGTATGGCTCTTAATTAGAGGCAGGTGTTTTGCATTCTCCTCTAATTAAGAGTCATATTTAGGTAGGGTGTTCTCACTGTTTGTTGGTGGGTGATTGTCTCCTGTATCGTCGAATGTATGTACCATACGGGACTGTTTGGCTGTTCGTTTATTTTGATGTCGTCTGTTTCCTGTCCGTGAGTTTACGTGTAGTTATTTAAGTTTATGTTCAGGTTTCGTCGACGTCGTTTTCTTGTTTTGTAAATTTGAAAGTGTTTTGTTTTTCGTGTTGCCATCGTCGTATTGAAATAAAAGATGGCTTATTTCCCAAATGCTGCATTTTGGTCTGATGATCCTTCTCTCCTCTCCGAGGATGAGGATGAGGAGAAAGACAGCCCTTACAGAATCACCCACCAAATTAGGACCAAGCGGCAAGGGAAAGCTCGACAGGGCAACAAGGACTCCTGGACTTGGGACGAAATATTGGACGGGAGAGGTCCATGGGCACAGCAGGGAGAATATCGCCGTCCCAAAGCTGAGCTGGAGGCACTGAGGAGAGTAGAGGCTACCGGAGAGAGGAACTGGAGTTATGAGGGAACGCGTCTGGCACGGAAGCCAAAAAAGCCCGTAAGCAACACCCCAAAATTTCTTGGGGGGTGGCTAAGAGGTAGTGGGCCAAGGGCAGGTAGGAGACCTGCGCCCACTTCCCAGGCTTACCGTGGAGAGCGGGAGTACGGGCAGGCGCCGTGTTACGCAGTAGAGCGCACGGTGTCTCCTGTACGAGTGCATAGCCCAGTGCGGGTTATTCCACCTCCCCGCACTGGCAGGGCTAGATGGGGTATTGAGCCAGGTGTCATGAGGCCGGCTCAACGCGTCTGGTCTCCAGTGCGTCTCCTCGGGCCGGCATACATGGCACCTGCCTTACGCATGGTTTCCCCGGTTCGCCTACATAGGCCGGTGCGGGTTATTCCACCTCCCCGCACTGGTTGGGTGACCGGGAGCATTCAACCAGGTAGGGTTGGGCAGGCTCAATGCTCAAGAGTGCCAGTACGCCTCCACGGTCCGGTATTTCCGGCGCCACCTCCCCGCCCCAGCCTAGTACCTACAGTGCCTACACTACGCACTAGGCTACCAGTGCGTCTCCTGAGCCCAGTTCCTCCTCCACGCACTCTCTCTGTAGTGCGTGTATCCAGTTCGGTGCCTCCAGTTCCGGCACCACGCACAAAGCCTCCTGTGCGTCTCCAGAGCCCTGTACACACTGTATCTTCTCCCCCTACTAATCCTGATGTGCTTGTCCTCAGCCCGGTGTCACCAGTGCCGGTACCTCGCATCAGTTATAGAGTGGGCTTTGAGAGTACAGTGTGCCCTGTCCCTGCTCTCCGCACTAGTAGGAAGGTGCTTATCCTTAGCCCGGTGCCTCCAGTTCCGGCACCACGCACCAGGTCTACAGTGCGCCGTATCCGGCCAGAGCCATCCGTCTCCCCAGCGCCATCTGAGCCATCCGTCTCCCCAGCGCCATCTGAGCCATCCGTCTCCCCAGCGCCGTCTGAGCCATCCGTCTGCAATGAGCCTGCAAAGCCGCCCGTCTGCCATGAGCCTGCTAAGCCGCCCGTCTGCCATGAGCCTACAGAGCCGTCCGCCAGACAGGAGCCGCTAGAGCCGCACGCCAGACAGGAGCCGCTAGAGCCGCCCGCCAGACAGGATCTGCCAGAGCCGCCAACCAGACAGGATCTGCCAGAGCCGCCAACCAGACAGGATCTGCCAGAGCCGCCAACCAGACAGGATCTGCCAGAGCCGCCAACCAGACAGGATCTGCCAGAGCCGCCAGCGAGCCATGAGCAGCCAGAGCCGCCAGAGAGCCATGAGCGTCGAGAGCCGTCAGCCAGCCATGAGCGTCGAGAGCCGTCAGCCAGCCATGAGCGTCGAGAGCCGTCAGCCAGCCATGAGCGTCGAGAGCCGTCAGCCAGCCATGAGCGTCGAGAGCCGTCAGCCAGCCATGAGCGTCGAGAGCCGTCAGCCAGCCATGAGCGTCGAGAGCCGCCAGCCAGCCATGAGCGTCGAGAGCCGTCAGCCAGCCATGAGCGTCGAGAGCCGTCAGCCAGCCATGAGCGTCGAGAGCCGTCAGCCAGCCATGAGCGTCGAGAGCCGTCAGCCAGCCATGAGCGTCGAGAGCCGTCAGCCAGCCATGAGCGTCGAGAGCCGTCAGCCAGCCATGAGCGTCGAGAGCCGTCAGCCAGCCATGAGCGTCGAGAGCCGTCAGCCAGCCATGAGCGTCGAGAGCAGTCAGCCTGCCATGAGCGTCGAGAGCCGTCAGCCAGCCATGAGCGTCGAGAGCCGTTCAGTCAGGATCTGCCTGAGTATTTCAGCCGGGACCTGCCCCTTGTCCCGGTGTTGCCCCTTGTCCCGGTGCTGCCCCTTATCCCGGTGCTGCCCCTTGTCCCGGTGCTGCCCCTTGTCCCGGTGCTGCCCCTTGTCCCGGTGCTGCCCCTTGTCCCGGTGCTGCCCCTTGTCCCGGTGCTGCCCCTTGTTCCGGTGCTGCCCCTTGTTCCGGTGCTGCCCCTTATCCCGGTGCTGGTCTTTATCCTGGTGCTGCCCCTTATCCTGGTGCTGCCCCTTGTCCCGGTGCTGCCCCTTGTCCCGGTGCTGCCCCTTGTCCCGGTGCTGCCCCTTGTCCCGGTGCTGCCCCTTGTCCCGGTGCTGCCCCTTGTCCCGGTGCTGCCCCTTGTCCCGGTGCTGCCCCTTGTTCCGGTGCTGCCCCTTGTTCCGGTGCTGCCCCTTATCCCGGTGCTGGTCTTTATCCTGGTGCTGCCCCTTATCCTGGTGCTGCCCCTTGTCCCGGTGCTGCCCCTTGTCCCGGTGCTGCCCCTTGTCCCGGTGCTGCCCTTTGTCCCGGTGCTGCCCCTTGTCCCGGTGCTGCCCCTTCTCCCGGTGCTGGCCATTCATTTAGGGGATGTTAGTTTTAGGGTGGTCATTGGGAGGGGAAGACAGAAGCGGGGAGTGACTATGGTGGTGTGGGGACAGCGTCCAGAGCCGGAGCCACCACCGTGGTCAACTGCCCACCCAGACCCTCCCCTGGACTTTGTGCTGGTGCGCCCGGCGTTCGCACCTTGAGGGGGGGGGTTCTGTAACGGTCCTGACCTGTTTTATGTTGTTTTTGTATGTGTTTAGGTCAGGGCATGTGTTTTGGGTGGGCAGTCTATGTTATCTGTTTCTATGTTGGTTTTGGTTGCCTGGTATGGCTCTTAATTAGAGGCAGGTGTTTTGCGTTCTCCTCTAATTAAGAGTCATATTTAGGTAGGGTGTTCTCACTGTTTGTTGGTGGGTGATTGTCTCCTGTATCGTCGAATGTATGTACCATACGGGACTGTTTGGCTGTTCGTTTATTTTGATGTCGTCTGTTTCCTGTCCGTGAGTTTACGTGTAGTTATTTAAGTTTATGTTCAGGTTTCGTCGACGTCGTTTTCTTGTTTTGTAAATTTGAAAGTGTTTTGTTTTTCGTGTTGCCATCGTCGTATTGAAATAAAAGATGGCTTATTTCCCAAATGCTGCATTTTGGTCTGATGATCCTTCTCTCCTCTCCTCGTCCGAGGATGAGGAGAAAGACATCCCTTACACGTGGTTAGCTAATAGATTTACATATTGTGTCTTCCCTGTAAAACATTTTAAAAATCAGAAATGATAGCTGGATTCACAAGATGTGTATCTTTCATCTGGTGTCTTGGACTTGTGATTTAATGATATTTAGATGCTAGTATTTACTTGTGACGCTATGCTAGGCTATGCTAGTCAGCTTTTTTACTGCTGGGGGTGCTCCCGGATCCGGGATTGTGATGAAGTAGAAGTTAAGAACTAATGTATCTTTCATTTGCTGTCCAACCTGTATTTTTTAGTCAAGTTTATGATTAGTTATTGATTAGATTAGGTGCCTCTCCCAAGATTTCTCCCGACATTTTGTTTGCAGTTTGGCTACTATTCTCATTGTATAACCACGATTTGTGCCGCTAAATATGCACATTTTCGAACAAACCATATATGTATTGTGTAATATGATGTTATAGGACTGTCATCTGATGAAGTTTTGAGAAGGTTAGTGAAAAATGTAATATC
This sequence comes from Salvelinus fontinalis, assembly GCF_029448725.1. NCBI lineage: Eukaryota > Metazoa > Chordata > Actinopteri > Salmoniformes > Salmonidae > Salvelinus > Salvelinus fontinalis. The sequence continues at coordinate 17,757,285 of NC_074697.1, read as the reverse complement.
TTTTGCTGGTTTATTCGCTATCGCTAACGTGCATGAATCAATGCTGCTGTGTGGTTGGCTATTGTAGTAAGCTAATATAATGCTATATTGTGTTTTCGCTGTAAAACACTTAAAAAATCTGAAATATTGGCTGGATTCACAAGATGTTGGTCTTTCATTTGCTGTACGCTGTGTATTTTTCATAAATGTTTTATGATGAGTATTTAGGTAATTCACGTTGGTCTCTGTAGTTATTCTAGCTGCTTTGGTGAGAGTTGTGATGGTGGCTGCAATGTAAAACTATGATTTAAACCTGAAATATGCAAATTTTTCTAACAAAACATATGCTATACAATAAATATGTTATCAGACTGTCATCTGATGAAGTTGTTTCTTGGTTAGTGACTATTTATATCTTTATTTGGTCGAATTTGTGATAGCTACCTATGCAGTAAAAAAATGGTGGAGAAAAAAAAGTTGGGTCTTTTGCTATCGTGGTTAGCTAATAGATTTACATATTGTGTCTTCCCTGTAAAACATTTTAAAAATCAGAAATGATAGCTGGATTCACAAGATGTGTATCTTTCGTCTGGTGTCTTGGACTTGTGATTTAATGATATTTAGATGCTAGTATTTACTTGTGACGCTATGCTAGGCTATGCTAGTCAGCTTTTTTACTGATGAGGGTGCTCCCGGATCCGGGATGAGTACCAAGTAAAGATAAACAGTTGAGGTGTGATTGCCACAGCTAAAATGGGAACAACTGGTTCCCGTGAGCACCCATTAAAAACGTTACGTTCCTTTAGCCTTATCCTCTGTTGCTATAGCCTTATCCTGTGTTCCTATATCCTTGTCCTGTGTATTCACTCTGTTCCTATAGCCTTATCCTGTGTTCCTATAGCCTTATCCTGTGTTCCTATAGCCTTATCCTGTGTATTCACTCTGTTCCTATAGCCTTATCCTGTGTGTTCACTCTGTTCCTATAGCCTTATCCTCTGTTCCTATAGCCTTATCCTGTGTGTTCACTCTGTTCCTATAGCCCTATCCTGTGTTCCTATAGCCTTATCCTGTGTTCCTATAGCCTTATCCTCTGTTCCTATAGCCTTATCCTGTGTGTTCACTCTGTTCCTATAGCCTTATCCTGTGTTCCTATAGCCTTATCCTCTGTTCCTATATCCTTGTCCTGTGTATTCACTCTGTTCCTACAGCCTTATCCTCTGTTCCTATAGCCTTCTCCTGTGTGTTCACTCTGTTCCTATAGCCTTATCCTCTGTTCCTATAGCCTTATCCTGTGTTCCTATAACCTTGTCATGTGTGTTCAATCTGTTCCTATAGCCTTATCCTGTGTTCCTATAGCCTTATCCTGTGTTCCTATAGCCTTATCCTGTGTATTCACTCTGTTCCTATAACCTTGTCCTGTGTGTTCACTCTGTTCCTATAGCCTTATCCTGTGTTCCTATAGCCTTATCCTGTGTTCCTATAGCCTTATCCTCTGTTCCTATAGCCTTATCCTGTGTGTTCACTCTGTTCCTATAGCCTTATCCTGTGTGTTCACTCTGTTCCTATAGCCTTATCCTCTGTTCCTATAGCCTTATCCTGTGTGTTCACTCTGTTCCTATAGCCTTATCCTGTGTTCCTATAGCCTTATCCTCTGTTCCTATAGCCTTATCCTGTGTCTTCACTCTGTTCCTATAGCCTTATCCTGTGTCTTCACTCTGTTCCTATAGCCTTATCCTGTGTGTTCACTCTGTTCCTATAGCCTTATCCTGTGTGTTCACTCTGTTCCTATAGCCTTATCCTGTGTTCCTATAGCCTTATCCTGTGTTCCTATAGCCTTATCCTGTGTCATCACTCTGTTCCTATAGCCTTATCCTGTGTTCCTAAAGCCTTATCCTCTGTTCCTATAGCCTTATCCTCTGTTCCTATAGCCTTATCCTCTGTTCCTATAGCCTTATCCTCTGTTCCTATAGCCTTATCCTGTGTGTTCACTCTGTTCCTAAAGCCTTTTCCTGTGTTCCGATAGCCTTATCCTGTGTTCCTATATCCTTATCCTGTGTGTACACTCTGTTCCTATAGCCTTATCCTGTGTGTTCACTCTGTTCCTATAGCCTTATCCTCTGTTCCTATATCCTTATCCTGTGTGTTCACTCTGTTCCTACAGCCTTATCCTCTGTTCCTATAGCCTTATCCTCTGTTCCTATAGCCTTATCCTCTGTTCCTATAGCCTTATCCTGTGTGTTCACTCTGTTCCTATAGCCTTATCCTGTGTTCCTATCGCCTTACCCTGTGTGTTCACTCTGTTCCTATAGCCTTATCCTCTGTTCCTATAGCCTTATCCTCTGTTCCTACAGCCTTCTCCTCTGTTCCTATAGCCTTATCCTGTGTGTTCACTCTGTTCCTATAGCCTTATCCTGTGTTCCTATAGCCTTATCCTGTGTGTTCACTCTGTTCCTATAGCCTTATCCTGTGTGTTCACTCTGTTCCTATAGCCTTATCCTGTGTTCCTATAGCCTTATCCTGTGTGTTCACTCTGTTCCTGTAGCCTTATCCTGTGTGTTCACTCTGTTCCTATATCCTTATCCTGTGTTCCTATAGCCTTATCCTGTGTTCCTATAGGCTTATCCTGTGTGTTCACTCTGTTCCTATAGCCTTATCCTGTGTTCCTATAGCCTTATCCTCTGTTCCTATAGCCTTATCCTGTGTTCCTATAGCCTTATCCTGTGTGTTCACTCTGTTCCTATAGCCTTATCCTCTGTTCCTATAGCCTTATCCTGTGTGTTCACTCTGTTCCTATAGCCTTATCCTCTGTTCCTAAAGCCTTATCCTCTGTTCCTATAGCCTTATCCTGTGTTCCTATAGCCTTATCCTGTGTGTTCACTCTGTTCCTATAGCCTTATCCTGTGGGTTCACTCTGTTCCTAAAGCCTTATCCTCTGTTCCTATAGCCTTGTCCTGTGTTCCTATAGCCTTATCCTGTGTGTTCACTCTGTTCCTATAGCCTTATCCTATGTTCCTATAGCCTTATCCTGTGTGTTCACTCTGTTCCTATAGCCTTATCCTGTGTTCCTATAGCCTTATCCTATGTTCCTAAAGCCTTATCCTCTGTTCCTATAGCCTTATCCTCTGTTCCTATAGCCTTATCCTCTGTTCCTATAGCCTTATCCTCTGTTCCTATAGCCTTATCCTGTGTGTTCACTCTGTTCCTAAAGCCTTTTCCTGTGTTCCGATAGCCTTATCCTGTGTTCCTATATCCTTATCCTGTGTGTACACTCTGTTCCTATAGCCTTATCCTGTGTGTTCACTCTGTTCCTATAGCCTTATCCTCTGTTCCTATATCCTTATCCTGTGTGTTCACTCTGTTCCTACAGCCTTATCCTCTGTTCCTATAGCCTTATCCTCTGTTCCTATAGCCTTATCCTCTGTTCCTATAGCCTTATCCTGTGTGTTCACTCTGTTCCTATAGCCTTATCCTGTGTTCCTATCGCCTTACCCTGTGTGTTCACTCTGTTCCTATAGCCTTATCCTCTGTTCCTATAGCCTTATCCTCTGTTCCTACAGCCTTCTCCTCTGTTCCTATAGCCTTATCCTGTGTGTTCACTCTGTTCCTATAGCCTTATCCTGTGTTCCTATAGCCTTATCCTGTGTGTTCACTCTGTTCCTATAGCCTTATCCTGTGTGTTCACTCTGTTCCTATAGCCTTATCCTGTGTTCCTATAGCCTTATCCTGTGTGTTCACTCTGTTCCTGTAGCCTTATCCTGTGTGTTCACTCTGTTCCTATAGCCTTATCCTGTGTTCCTATAGCCTTATCCTGTGTTCCTATAGGCTTATCCTGTGTGTTCACTCTGTTCCTATAGCCTTATCCTGTGTTCCTATAGCCTTATCCTCTGTTCCTATAGCCTTATCCTGTGTTCCTATAGCCTTATCCTGTGTGTTCACTCTGTTCCTATAGCCTTATCCTCTGTTCCTATAGCCTTATCCTGTGTGTTCACTCTGTTCCTATAGCCTTATCCTCTGTTCCTAAAGCCTTATCCTCTGTTCCTATAGCCTTATCCTGTGTTCCTATAGCCTTATCCTGTGTGTTCACTCTGTTCCTATAGCCTTATCCTGTGGGTTCACTCTGTTCCTAAAGCCTTATCCTCTGTTCCTATAGCCTTGTCCTGTGTTCCTATAGCCTTATCCTGTGTGTTCACTCTGTTCCTATAGCCTTATCCTGTGTTCCTATAGCCTTATCCTGTGTGTTCACTCTGTTCCTATAGCCTTATCCTGTGTTCCTATAGCCTTATCCTCTGTTCCTATAGCCTTATCCTGTGTGTTCACTCTGTTCCTATAGCCTTATCCTATGTTCCTATAGCCTTATCCTCTTTTCCTATAGCCTTATCCTGTGTTCCTATAGCCTTATCCTGTGTGTTCACTCTGTTCCTAAAGCCTTATCCTCTGTTCCTATAGCCTTATCCTCTGTTCCTATAGCCTTATCCTGTGTTCATATAGCCTTATCCTGTGTGTTCACTCTGTTCCTATAGCCTTATCCTCTGTTCCTATAGCCTTATCCTGTCTTCCTATAGCCTTATCCTGTGTGTTCACTCTGTTCCTATAGCCTTATCCTCTGTTCCTATAGCCTTATCCTGTGTTCCTATAGCCTTATCCTGTGTGTTCACTCTGTTCCTATAGCCTTATCCTGTGTTCCTATGGCCTTATCCTGTGTGTTCACTCTGTTCCTATAGCCTTATCCTCTGTGTTCACTCTGTTCCTATAGCCTTATCCTCTGTTCCTATAGCCTTATCCTGTGTGTTCACTCTGTTCCTATAGCCTTATCCTGTGTTCCTATAGCCTTATCCTCTGTTCCTATAGCCTTATCCTCTGTTCCTATAGCCTTATCCTGTGTGTTCACTCTGTTCCTGTAGCCTTATCCTCTGTTCCTATAGCCTTATCCTGTGTTCCTATAGCCTTATCCTGTGTTCCTATAGCCTTATCCTGTGTGTTCACTCTGTTCCTATAGCCTTATCCTCTGTTCCTATAGCCTTATCCTGTGTTCCTATAGCCTTATCCTGTGTGTTCACTCTGTTCCTATAGCCTTATCCTGTGTTCCTATGGCCTTATCCTGTGTGTTCACTCTGTTCCTATAGCCTTATCCTCTGTGTTCACTCTGTTCCTATAGCCTTATCCTCTGTTCCTATAGCCTTATCCTGTGTGTTCACTCTGTTCCTATAGCCTTATCCTGTGTTCCTATAGCCTTATCCTCTGTTCCTATAGCCTTATCCTCTGTTCCTATAGCCTTATCCTGTGTGTTCACTCTGTTCCTGTAGCCTTATCCTCTGTTCCTATAGCCTTATCCTGTGTTCCTATAGCCTTATCCTGTGTTCCTATAGCCTTATCCTGTGTTCCTATAGCCTTATCCTCTGTTCCTATAGCCTTATCCTGTGTCTTCACTCTGTTCCTATAGCCTTATCCTGTGTCTTCACTCTGTTCCTATAGCCTTATCCTGTGTCTTCACTCTGTTCCTATAGCCTTATCCTGTGTGTTCACTCTGTTCCTATAGCCTTATCCTGTGTGTTCACTCTGTTCCTATAGCCTTATCCTGTGTTCCTATAGCCTTATCCTGTGTTCCTATAGCCTTATCCTGTGTCATCACTCTGTTCCTATAGCCTTATCCTGTGTTCCTATAGCCTTATCCTCTGTTCCTATAGCCTTATCCTCTGTTCCTATAGCCTTATCCTCTGTTCCTATAGCCTTATCCTGTGTGTTCACTCTGTTCCTAAAGCCTTATCCTGTGTTCCGATAGCCTTATCCTGTGTTCCTATATCCTTATCCTGTGTGTACACTCTGTTCCTATAGCCTCATCCTGTGTGTTCACTCTGTTCCTATAGCCTTATCCTCTGTTCCTATATCCTTATCCTGTGTGTTCACTCTGTTCCTACAGCCTTATCCTCTGTTCCTATAGCCTTATCCTCTGTTCCTATAGCCTTATCCTGTGTTCCTATCGCCTTACCCTGTGTGTTCACTCTGTTCCTATAGCCTTATCCTCTGTTCCTATAGCCTTATCCTCTGTTCCTACAGCCTTCTCCTCTGTTCCTATAGCCTTATCCTGTGTGTTCACTCTGTTCCTATAGCCTTATCCTGTGTTCCTATAGCCTTATCCTGTGTGTTCACTCTGTTCCTATAGCCTTATCCTGTGTGTTCACTCTGTTCCTATAGCCTTATCCTGTGTTCCTATAGCCTTATCCTGTGTGTTCACTCTGTTCCTGTAGCCTTATCCTGTGTGTTCACTCTGTTCCTATAGCCTTATCCTGTGTTCCTATAGCCTTATCCTGTGTTCCTATAGGCTTATCCTGTGTGTTCACTCTGTTCCTATAGCCTTATCCTGTGTTCCTATAGCCTTATCCTTTGTTCCTATAGCCTTATCCTGTGTTCCTATAGCCTTATCCTGTGTGTTCACTCTGTTCCTATAGCCTTATCCTCTGTTCCTATAGCCTTATCCTGTGTTCCTATAGCCTTATCCTGTGTGTTCACTCTGTTCCTATAGCCTTATCCTGTGTTCCTATAGCCTTATCCTGTGTGTTCACTCTGTTCCTATAGCCTTATCCTCTGTTCCTATAGCCTTATCCTGTGTGTTCACTCTGTTCCTATAGCCTTATCCTGTGTTCCTATAGCCTTATCCTCTGTTCCTATAGCCTTATCCTCTGTTCCTATAGCCTTATCCTCTGTTCCTATAGCCTTATCCTGTGTGTTCACTCTGTTCCTGTAGCCTTATCCTCTGTTCCTATAGCCTTATCCTGTGTTCCTATAGCCTTATCCTGTGTTCCTATAGCCTTATCCTGTGTTCCTATAGCCTTATCCTCTGTTCCTATAGCCTTATCCTGTGTCTTCACTCTGTTCCTATAGCCTTATCCTGTGTCTTCACTCTGTTCCTATAGCCTTATCCTGTGTGTTCACTCTGTTCCTATAGCCTTATCCTGTGTGATCACTCTGTTCCTATAGCCTTATCCTGTGTTCCTATAGCCTTATCCTGTGTTCCTATAGCCTTATCCTGTGTCATCACTCTGTTCCTATAGCCTTATCCTGTGTTCCTAAAGCCTTATCCTCTGTTCCTATAGCCTTATCCTCTGTTCCTATAGCCTTATCCTCTGTTCCTATAGCCTTATCCTCTGTTCCTATAGCCTTATCCTGTGTGTTCACTCTGTTCCTAAAGCCTTATCCTGTGTTCCGATAGCCTTATCCTGTGTTCCTATATCCTTATCCTGTGTGTACACTCTGTTCCTATAGCCTCATCCTGTGTGTTCACTCTGTTCCTATAGCCTTATCCTCTGTTCCTATATCCTTATCCTGTGTGTTCACTCTGTTCCTACAGCCTTATCCTCTGTTCCTATAGCCTTATCCTCTGTTCCTATAGCCTTATCCTGTGTTCCTATCGCCTTACCCTGTGTGTTCACTCTGTTCCTATAGCCTTATCCTCTGTTCCTATAGCCTTATCCTCTGTTCCTACAGCCTTCTCCTCTGTTCCTATAGCCTTATCCTGTGTGTTCACTCTGTTCCTATAGCCTTATCCTGTGTTCCTATAGCCTTATCCTGTGTGTTCACTCTGTTCCTATAGCCTTATCCTGTGTGTTCACTCTGTTCCTATAGCCTTATCCTGTGTTCCTATAGCCTTATCCTGTGTGTTCACTCTGTTCCTGTAGCCTTATCCTGTGTGTTCACTCTGTTCCTATAGCCTTATCCTGTGTTCCTATAGCCTTATCCTGTGTTCCTATAGGCTTATCCTGTGTGTTCACTCTGTTCCTATAGCCTTATCCTGTGTTCCTATAGCCTTATCCTCTGTTCCTATAGCCTTATCCTGTGTTCCTATAGCCTTATCCTGTGTGTTCACTCTGTTCCTATAGCCTTATCCTCTGTTCCTATAGCCTTATCCTGTGTGTTCACTCTGTTCCTATAGCCTTATCCTCTGTTCCTATAGCCTTATCCTCTGTTCCTATAGCCTTATCCTGTGTTCCTATAGCCTTATCCTGTGTGTTCACTCTGTTCCTATAGCCTTATCCTGTGGGTTCACTCTGTTCCTAAAGCCTTATCCTCTGTTCCTATAGCCTTGTCCTGTGTTCCTATAGCCTTATCCTGTGTGTTCACTCTGTTCCTATAGCCTTATCCTGTGTTCCTATAGCCTTTTCCTGTGTGTTCACTCTGTTCCTATAGCCTTATCCTGTGTTCCTATAGCCTTATCCTCTGTTCCTATAGCCTTATCCTGTCTGTTCACTCTGTTCCTATAGCCTTATCCTATGTTCCTATAGCCTTATCCTCTGTTCCTATAGCCTTATCCTGTGTTCCTATAGCCTTATCCTGTGTGTTCACTCTGTTCCTAAAGCCTTATCCTCTGTTCCTATAGCCTTATCCTCTGTTCCTATAGCCTTATCCTGTGTTCATATAGCCTTATCCTGTGTGTTCACTCTGTTCCTATAGCCTTATCCTCTGTTCCTATAGCCTTATCCTGTCTTCCCATAGCCTTATCCTGTGTGTTCACTCTGTTCCTATAGCCTTATCCTCTGTTCCTATAGCCTTATCCTGTGTTCCTATAGCCTTATCCTGTGTGTTCACTCTGTTCCTATAGCCTTATCCTGTGTTCCTATGGCCTTATCCTGTGTGTTCACTCTGTTCCTATAGCCTTATCCTCTGTGTTCACTCTGTTCCTATAGCCTTATCCTCTGTTCCTATAGCCTTATCCTGTGTGTTCACTCTGTTCCTATAGCCTTATCCTGTGTTCCTATAGCCTTATCCTCTGTTCCTATAGCCTTATCCTCTGTTCCTATAGCCTTATCCTCTGTTCCTATAGCCTTATCCTGTGTGTTCACTCTGTTCCTGTAGCCTTATCCTCTGTTCCTTTAGCCTTATCCTGTGTTCCTATAGCCTTATCCTGTGTTCCTATAGCCTTATCCTGTGTTCCTATAGCCTTATCCTCTGTTCCTATAGCCTTATCCTCTGTTCCTATAGCCTTATCCTCTGTTCCTATAGCCTTATCCTCTGTTCCTATAGCCTTATCCTCTGTTCCTATATTCTTATCCTGTGTGTTCACTCTGTTCCTGTAGCCTTATCCTCTGTTCCTATAGCCTTATCCTGTGTGTTCACTCTGTTCCTATAGCCTTATCCTGTGTTCCTATAGCCTTATCCTGTGTTCCTATATCCTTATCCTGTGTGTACACTCTGTTCCTATAGCCTTATCCTCTGTTCCTATATCCTTATCCTGTGTGTTCACTCTGTTCCTACAGCCTTATCCTCTGTTCCTATAGCCTTATCCTCTGTTCCTATAGCCTTATCCTCTGTTCCTATAGCCTTATCCTGTGTGTTCACTCTGTTCCTATAGCCTTATCCTGTGTTCCTATCGCCTTACCCTGTGTGTTCACTCTGTTCCTATAGCCTTATCCTCTGTTCCTATAGCCTTATCCTCTGTTCCTACAGCCTTCTCCTCTGTTCCTATAGCCTTATCCTGTGTGTTCACTCTGTTCCTATAGCCTTATCCTGTGTTCCTATAGCCTTATCCTGTGTGTTCACTCTGTTCCTATAGCCTTATCCTGTGTGTTCACTCTGTTCATATAGCCTTATCCTGTGTTCCTATAGCCTTATCCTGTGTGTTCACTCTGTTCCTGTAGCCTTATCCTGTGTGTTCACTCTGTTCCTATAGCCTTATCCTGTGTTCCTATAGCCTTATCCTGTGTGTTCACTCTGTTCCTAAAGCCTTATCCTCTGTTCCTATAGCCTTATCCTCTGTTCCTATAGCCTTATCCTGTGTTCCTATAGCCTTATCCTGTGTGTTCACTCTTTTCCTATAGCCTTATCCTCTGTTCCTATAGCCTTATCCTGTCTTCCTATAGCCTTATCCTGTGTGTTCACTCTGTTCCTATAGCCTTATCCTCTGTTCCTATAGCCTTATCCTGTGTTCCTATAGCCTTATCCTGTGTGTTCACTCTGTTCCTATAGCCTTATCCTGTGTTCCTTATACCTTATCCTGTGTGTTCACTCTGTTCCTATAGCCTTATCCTCTGTGTTCACTCTGTTCCTATAGCCTTATCCTCTGTTCCTATAGCCTTATCCTGTGTGTTCACTCTGTTCCTATAGCCTTATCCTGTGTTCCTATAGCCTTATCCTCTGTTCCTATAGCCTTATCCTCTGTTCCTATAGCCTTATCCTCTGTTCCTATAGCCTTATCCTGTGTTCACTCTGTTCCTGCAGCCTTATCCTCTGTTCCTATAGCCTTATCCTGTGTTCCTATAGCCTTATCCTGTGTTCCTATAGCCTTATCCTCTGTTCCTATAGCCTTATCCTCTGTTCCTATAGCCTTATCCTCTGTTCCTATAGCCTTATCCTCTGTTCCTATAGCCTTATCCTCTGTTCCTATAGCCTTATCCTCTGTTCCTATAGCCTTATCCTCTGTTCCTATAGCCTTATCCTCTGTTCCTATAGCCTTATCCTGTGTGTTCACTCTGTTCCTGTAGCCTTATCCTCTGTTCCTATAGCCTTATCCTGTGTGTTCACTCTGTTCCTATAGCCTTATCCTCTGTTCCTATAGCCTTATCCTCTGTTCCTATAGCCTTATCCTGTGTGTTCACTCTGTTCCTATAGCCTTATCCTGTGTTCCTATAGCCTTATCCTGTGTATTCACTCTGTTCCTATAGCCTTATCCTGTGTGTTCACTCTGTTCCTATAGCCTTATCCTCTGTTCCTATAGCCTTATCCTGTGTTCCTATAGCCTTATCCTCTGTTCCTATAGCCTTATCCTCTGTTCCTATAGCCTTATCCTGTGTGTTCACTCTGTTCCTATAGCCTTATCCTGTGTTCCTATAGCCTTATCCTCTGTTCCTATAGCCTTATCCTGTGTCTTCACTCTGTTCCTATAGCCTTATCCTGTGTCTTCACTCTGTTCCTATAGCCTTATCCTGTGTGTTCACTCTGTTCCTATAGCCTTATCCTGTGTTCCTATAGCCTTATCCTGTGTTCCTATAGCCTTATCCTGTGTCATCACTCTGTTCCTATAGCCTTATCCTGTGTTCCTAAAGCCTTATCCTCTGTTCCTATAGCCTTATCCTCTGTTCCTATAGCCTTATCCTCTGTTCCTATAGCCTTATCCTCTGTTCCTATAGCCTTATCCTGTGTGTTCACTCTGTTCCTAAAGCCTTATCCTGTGTTCCTATAGCCTTATCCTGTGTATTCACTCTGTTCCTATAGCCTTATCCTCTGTTCCTATAGCCTTATCCTGTGTTCCTATAGCCTTATCCTCTGTTCCTATAGCCTTATCCTGTGTGTTCACTCTGTTCCTATATCCTTATCCTCTGTTCCTATAGCCTTATCCTGTGTTCCTATAGCCTTATCCTCTGTTCCTATAGCCTTATCCTGTGTGTTCACTCTGTTCCTATAGCCTTATCCTCTGTTCCTATAGCCTTATCCTGTGTTCCTATAGCCTTATCCTGTGTTCCTATAGCCTTATCCTGTGTGTTCACTCTGTTCCTATAGCCTTATCCTGTGTGTTCACTCTGTTCCTACAGCCATGTATATGTTAGCTATATTATCTGTGACCGTTCCCGGAAGCTAGTCGTATGTCGCAAGTCACCTCTTCACCAGAGAGCCATTTGAATGAAAAAAGTTTTATCCATCCATTTTGGCAGAAATGCCTTCTGGAACATGTGAAATTGTATGTACCTTAATAGCAAACGTGTAATCCAATCATAGATATGAATAAACTGTTACATTACGAGCCTGGTTGGTTTAGCCATGGAAAAAGTAATGATTGGCTGAGATAATAGATGGGCTGAACATGCCGAGAGATGAGTTCGGATTGGTCTGCCATGTAGGTGGCTTCTGTCTAACCCATGAGCTGCTCAGTATGTGTAGGTGATCCTGGCTACCGCAGCTTTTCCGGAAGATATCATGATGAACTGCAAAGGTCTTACTACTGCTGTCAACATTGCTGCCTTGAATTTAATAGCGAGCGCTATCAACAAAGATCAGGGGGAAAAAGTTGTGATGGTCTATTTCCTGGAGGACGATCGTACCACTCTCTCTCTCTGACTCTGAAAACCAATCAGACGATGAGGAAATCCCTGACATTGTAGAACCTTCTGACGACGGTGACGGAGAAGAAGGGGCAATCAACAGTGTTGTTTTCATGGGAAGAAGTCGACAGACTTTTGAAATCAGTCGAATGCCCAGTGGAAGCAGAGTGGGATCGCAAATGTGGTTTGAGTCGACAAGAGAACACAGAGAAGGCTGTTGTATAAAACACCTGTCTCCGGATTACATCTTCAAACTGAGGGCAACCGTGGCAACCGTGACAGAGAGGGAGAAGCGTCCATCCATGTATCGAGGAAAGAGAGTCTAGCTACATTTCCAGAAGTTTTTTTGCTTCTTATTTTGTCAGGAAGTCTTTTTCATGCCATGTTAAAGTGTATTGTTAGTTAGCTAGCTAACGTTAGCTGGCTGGCTCGCTAGCTAACGTTACGTGTTTGTGCTGTGTAGTAATATTATTTGTATCTCAGGAACTCATTTGCATTGCTATTTATAGCCTAATGTTAGCTAGCTAATTTTGAAACTAGTTGGTTAGCATTAGCTACCTGCAGATTCATGCATGGTTCATGATAGTATGGGTTGGGATTATGTGTCGAAACAAAAAGACTCCACTATGCTTCTACACCTGCATTGCTTGCTGTTTGGGGTTTTAGGCTGGGTCTCTGTACAGCACTTTGAGATATCAGCTGATGTAAGAAGGGCTATATAAATAAAAAAATATATTGATTTGATTTGACTATGCCAGTAACCATTTCACTGTACCGTTTACACCTTCTGTATCCTACGCATGTGTTAATTAAATTAAATAAACGTATATTGTATTTGATACTTTGTGTGTTTACCAGAGACGGTAATGTAAAGAACAACATGACCGGCATCAAAGTCAGATTAGGTTAAAGGCCAAGGCTGGTATAAAGTGTATTTTTTCTAGAACGTTTTGCTCCTACTTTCACCACTTTTAGTCTTGAAATTCTTGGTTGTTTACTACAGTACTGTATTTACTCTGTTTAGCATCATGTGTGAATCCTTACAGAGATGGGTGGGGCTAACGCTTAAGAGGGTGTGAACGATGTTGACTGGGTGTAGACAAAGAAGAGCTCTCCAGTAGGTGTACCAAAACATTCAAGGGCCATTTTCTCAAAAGTGGGGTTACAAAATTATCAACTTTCAAAGCAGAATGACTTTGTCATTGTTTCTCAACTGTAGTGTATAATATACAATTTCATAACTCTGAGTCTCTACTTTTATCCAATGTAAAAACACAAATTCTAATTTTGACCAAATTGAGGTGGTGGGTCACATGTAATGTTTCCTATAGCCATGTAAATGGTAGCTACAGTATACTATATATAAGGTGTTCAATATTTTTCTTTAGCCATGTAAATGGTGGCTATATTATATGCAATGTGTTCTGTGTCCCCCTGTTCAGTAAAGTGCTTGTTTGTCTCCACAGGGCCTGTCTCTCTGAGCAGAACCTCATAGCTTGTGATAATTGTAAGCTCATTCAACCATTTTTAACAGCTGCTAGTGGAGGCGCTCCATTAGTCCCTTACACGGCTGTCACCCCCATCAGACACATATCAATGGCATTAAACGTCAACCTGTCATTTTCACAGGGATCAAGCCACAGCTATCCACCGGCCAATTTAGTTCTTATTAAACGCACATTATCAGCGGAGAGCTGGAGCGTCCTGGTTGACTGGCTACAGATACGGTTCTGCTCGGGAAGGACTTTCACTAGGGCAACTGAGTTAGGGAGGTGACAGCCTGCTGGTGGAAAACTTCTACAACTTGAACTTGATTTTGAGAGTTTTTTCTGAATGATATATGTGTGTAGAGCGTGTAGAAAGAGTCCATAAGACACATACACCACCTGTCAAAAGTTCGGACACACCTACTCATTCCAGGGTTTTTCTTTATTTTTTACTATTTTCTACATTGTAGAATAATAGCGAAGACATCAAAACTATTTGATAAAAGACGAAGTCCATATCCTGGCAAGAACAGCTCAAATAAGCAAAGAGAAACGACATTCCATCATTACTTTAAGACACGAAGGTCAGACAGCGTGTATGAGGCCCGCCACAGGAAATGAAGAACCAGAGTTACCTCTTCTGCAGAGGATAAGTTCATTAGAGTTACCAGCCTCAGAAATGCACCCCAAATAAATTCTTCATAACTGTTCAGAGGAGACTGCTTGAATCAGGCCATCATGGTTGAATTGCTGCAAAGAAACAACTACTAAAGGACACCAATAAGAAGAGACTTGCTTGGGACAAGAAACACCTGCAATGAACGTTAGACCGGTGGAAATCTGTCCTTTGGTCTGATGAGTCCAAATGTTACATTTTTGGTTCCAACCGCTATGTCTTTATGAGACGCAGAGTAGGTGAACGGATGATCTCCACAAGTGTGGTTCCCACCTTGAAGCATGGAGGAGGAGGTGTGATGGTGTGGGGGTGCTTTGCTGGTGACACTGTCAGTGAATTATTTAGAATTCAAAACTCACTTAACCAGCACGGCTACCACAGCGTTCTGCATTATATGCCATCCCATCTGGTTTGCTCTTATTGGGATTATCATTTGTTTTGAGAATGACGCAAAACACACCTCCAGGCTGTGTAAGGGCTATTTGACCAATGAGAGTGATGGAGTGCTGCATCAGATGACCTGGCCTCCACAATCACCCAACATCAACCCAATTGAGATGTTTTGGGATGAGTTGGACCGCAGAGTGAAGGAAAAGCAGCCAACAATTGCTCAGCATATGTGGGAACTCCTTCAAGACTGTTGGAAAAGCATTCTTCATGAAGCTGGTTGAGAGAATGCCAACAGTGTGCAAAGCTGTCATCAAGGCAAAGGGTGGCTACTTTGAAGAATATCAAATATATTTTGATTTATTTAATTAACACTTTTTTGGTTTCTACATGATTCCATGTGTGTTATTTCATAGTTTTAATGTCTTCACTAATATTCTAAAATGTAGAAAATAGTCCATATAAAGAAAAACCCTTGAATGAGTAGGTACGTCCAAACTTTGACTTTAATGTACGTTTTGGTATTCGAACTGTCTGTGTGTGTATGTGTATGTGTGTGTCTGTGTGTGTGTGCATGTGTGTGTGCTTGCATGAGTGTGTGTGCATTTGCGTGACTGTGCATACGTTTATGAGTGTATATTTTCCACCAATTCCATACTGGAATTTACTACGTGTCATATGTAAAACCAGAATCCGCTGTTCTAATGTTCTAATGGTCTAATGGTCTAATGTTCTAATGTTCTAATGTTCTAATGTTCTAATGGTCTAATGTTCTAATGTTCTAATGGTCTAATGTTCTAATGGTCTAATGTTCTAATGTTCTAATGGTCTGATGTTCTAATGTTCTAATGGTCTAATGTTCTAATGGTCTAATGGTCTAATGTTCTAATGTTCTAATGTTCTAATGTTCTAATGGTCTAATGTTCTAATGGTCTAATGTTCTAATGTTCTAATGTTCTAATGGTCTAATGTTCTAATGGTCTAATGTTCTAATGGTTTAATGTTCTAATGGTCTAATGGTCTAATGGTCTAATGGTCTAATGTTCTAATGGTCTAATGGTCTGATGTTCTAATGGTCTGATGTTCTAATGGTCTGATGTTCTAATGGTCTAATGGTCTAATGTTCTAATGGTCTAATGGTCTGATGTTCTAATGGTCTAATGTTCTAATGTTCTAATGGTCTAATGTTCTAATGTTCTAATGTTCTAATGTTCTAATGGTCTAATGTTCTAATGTTCTAATGGATTATTGGTCTAATGTTCTAATGTTCTAATGTTCTAATGTTCTAATGTTCTAATGGTCTAATGGTCTAATGTTCTAATGTTCTAATGTTCTAATGGTCTAATGGTCTAATGTTCTAATGGTCTAATGGTCTGATGTTCTAATGGTCTGATGTTCTAATGGTCTGATGTTCTAATGGTCTAATGTTCTAATGTTCTAATGGTCTGATGTTCTAATGGTCTAATGTTCTAATGTTCTAATGGTCTAATGTTCTAATGTTCTAATGTTCTAATGGTCTAATGTTCTAATGTTCTAATGTTCTAATGGTCTAATGTTCTAATGTTCTAATGGATTAATGTTCTAATGTTCTAATGGTCTAATGTTCTAATGTTCTAATGTTCTAATGTTCTAATGTTCTAATGTTCTAATGTTCTAATGGTCTAATGGTCTAATGTTCTAATGGATTAACTCACGAGTCACCATCCCGGATCCGGGAGCATCCTCATCAGTAAAAAAGCTGACTAGCATAGCCTAGCATAGCGCCACAAGTAAATACTAGCATATAAATATCATGAAATCACAAGTCCCAGACACCAAATGAAAGATACACATCTTGTGAATCCAGCCATCATTTCTGATTTTTAAAATGTTTTACAGCGAAAACACAATATGTATTTCTATTAGCTAACCACGATAGCAAAAGACTCAACCGCATATTTTCACCATTTTTTTACCGCATAGGTAGCTATCACAAATTCGACCAAATTAATAATTAGTCACTAACCAAGAAACAACTTCATCAGATGACAGTCTTATAACATGTTATACAATAAATATATGTTTTGTTCGAAAAATGTGCATATTTCAGGTAGAAATCATAGTTTTACATTGCAGCTACAATCACAAATATCACCAAAGCAGCTAGAATAACTACAGAGAGTAACAGAGAGTAGAACAGAGAGTAGATTACAGAGAGTAGAATAACTACAGAGAACACACAACCTCACAACCGCATTCATTCACCGCAAAGGTAGCGATCGCAAAAAAACAGCAAAAGATATAAAATTATTCACTAACCTTGACAAACTTCATCAGATGACAGTCCTATAACATCATGTTACACAATACATATATGTTTTGTTCGAAAATGTGCATATTTAGCGGTACAAATCGTGGTTTTACAATGTGAATACGTAGTCAAAATGCACAAAATTGTCCGGAGAAACCTTGGACAGTCACCTAATCTAATCAAATAACTCATCATAAACCTTACTAAAAAATACATGTTGTACAGCAAATGAAAGATTTCTAAAAATATATTTTTTAAATAACTTTAGTACGACATGCAGCTTACGTTATAGCGAGACAACGCCCAAAATAAGGGCGGAAAATATGACTAAACATTTTCAACAGAAATACGAAATAACATCATAAATTGTTCTTACTTTTTGCTGAGCTTCCATCAGAATCTTGTACAAGGAGTCCTTTGTCCAGAATAAATCGTTGTTTGGTTTTATAATGTCCTCTTCTCCTGTCGAATTAGCAAACATAGCTAGCCATGTGGCTCAAACGTGCCCAACTTCATATGACGCAAAGAAAATAAAATTCCGAAAATCGCAATAAACGTTCAATAAACTGATATCACTCGGTTTAAAAAAACTACTTTGTGATGTTTTTATCACATATATCAAATAAAATCAGAGCCGGAGATATCTAACGTCTATACCGAAAGCTTTTCAGAACGCAATCTGGGGTTCCTTGCGCGCCTTCCAAGACAATGAAAATTCCAGACACGTCACTCCAAAAGCTCTTGTTCGGCCTCAGATCAAGCTGGACACCCCATTCCACCTCTCACTGCCTGTTGACATCTAGTGGAAGGCGTATGCAGTGCATGTAGATCCATAGAATTCAGGTAAATTAATAGGAAGGCCCTGGAACAGAGCCTCGATTTCAGATTTTTCACATCCTGACAGGAAGTTTGCTGCGAAATGAGTTCTGTTTTACTCACAGATATAATTCAAACGGTTTTAGAAACTAGAGAGTGTTTTCTATCCAATAGTAATAATAATATGCATTTTGTACGAGCAAGAATTGAGTACGAGGCAGTTTAATTTGGGCACGATTTTTTACAAAGTGAAAATAGCGCCTCCCTATTGACAAAAGGTTTTAATGGTCTAATGTCCTAATGTTCTAATGGATTAATGGTCTAATGTTCTACTGGTCTAATGTTCTAATGGATTAATGGTCTAATGTTCTACTGGTCTAATGTTATAATGGATTAATGGTCTAATGTTCTACTGGTCTAATGTTGTTATGGTCTAATGGTCTAATGTTCTAATGTTGTTATGGTCTAATGTTCCAATGGTCTAATGTTCTATTGGATTAATGTTCTAATGTTCTAATGGTCTAATGTTCTAATGGTCTAACGTTCTAATGTTCTAATTGATTAATGTTCTAATTAATGGTCTAATGGTCTAATGTTCTAATGTTCTAATGGATTATTGGTCTAATGTTCTAATGTTCTTATGTTCTAATGGTCTAATGTTCTAATGTTCTAATGTTCTAATGTTCTTATGTTCTAATGGTCTAATGTTCTAATGTTCTAATGGATTATTGGTCTAATGTTCTTATGTTCTAATGGTCTAATGGTCTAATGTTCTAATGGATTAATGGTTACATTTTCTAATGGATAAATGTTCTAATGTTCTAAGGTTCTAACGTTCTAAAGGATTAATAGTCTAATGGTCTAACTTTTTAATGGATTAATGGTCTAATGTTCTAATGGATTAATGGTCTAATGTCCTAATGGTCTAATGTTCTAATGTTCTAATGTTCTAATGGATTAATAGTCTAATGGTCTAATGTTCTAATGTTCTAACGTTCTAAAGGATTAATAGTCTAATGGTCTAATGTTCTAATGTTCTATTGGTCTAATGTTCTAATGTTCTAATGTTCTAATGGATTAATAGTCTAATGGTCTAATGTTCTAATGTTCTAATAGTCTAATGTCCTAATGTTCTAATGTTCTAGTGGTCTAATGTTCTGTTCTAATGTTCTAATGTTCTACTGGTCTAATGTTCTATTGGTATTGTCGTGTCTTTGGCTATGCCGGATTAAGTGATATAACATGCTATTCTATAAAATACTTTCTCTGTAATTAATATTACCTGATTAAGCTAATCAGGTAGATAATTAAGTAAAAAGTCGGGACACCACGAAATAATGTTTATAGAGCTGTTATCCTCCGAATAAACTCTTCAAGGCCTGGTAATCTTTTACGTCAGTAGTAGTCAATATTTAATCCTCACCTTATTTAGTCTCATCTGAAAGTTGTAAATTCTTGGTTATCCTGTTATGGCTGCACGCTGAATATTGAAAAAACTGGAAAATGTGTGCACATTTTCAAACGGCCTCCTAAGAAACTTTTTATTTTCCAATATGCATATATTTACTACTGTTGGATAGATAACAGTCTGTAGTTTCTAAAAAGGTTTGAATTGTTTCTCTAAGTCGACAGAAATATTTTTACAGCCATTTTCCCAGCCGAATTGAGTTTCCCAAAATGCGATGTGTCTCTTTAAGACCTTCTCTATAAAAGGCCATTTGACTTGGGACCATAGGGACACGTCAGAGGCGTTCTTCAGACTGTAATGCGGAAGTGAGAATTGAAAGGGGTCGAATATCTCGTCCCTGGACTGAATAACAGAACTTCTTGTGAGACCTGCGCAGTTAAAATAAAAATCCGGGCGCGAAGGATAATTTGATCTCGGCTTCTGGAACAAGGTAGATAACGTTGAATATGATGCCTGACTACGATATTATTTGCTACATGTCACAAAATCATCCTAAAGTATGTTTTTTCAATATACTTTAATTATATTATTGCAATTTATTCTGGACTTTAGATGTGAAACGACGGAAGAATTTTTTGAAGAAACGCTTTCTGGCGCAGCAATGCTACCGTGCTAGCTAACCAAAGAGGGAAATCATTCGTTCTGGAACCCAACTAAAGACTCTACTGGACATTGGACCCCGTTACAACATTCTGATGGAGTACCAAGAAAGATAAGACCCAATTTGGGATGCTTTTTCATATATATGTCGAACTGTTGAATGCTAACTCTGCTAACTATGCTAGGCTAGCGCTTGACTAGAATCAATGCTGCCTTATGCTAGCTTATGATGTTAGCTAATATAACGATATATTGTGTTTTCGCTGTAAAACACTTCAAAAATCGGAAATGTTGTCTGTATTCACAAGATATCTGTCTTTCATTAGTTATCCACCATATGTTTTTCTGAAATGTTTTATGAGGTGTAATTAGTAGCCGACGTTGGTGTATGTATTTTCTCTGGCTACTCCCGGCTGGATTCAGACTGTAGCTATGTATTAGCATTTTTGGGTAGCATCAATGTAAAACTGATTTATAGCTAAAATATGCACTTTTTATGAACAAAACATAGATTTATTGTGTAACATGTTATATGACTGTCATCTGAGGTCGTTTTTTCTGGGCTCTTTAGGTTGGTTTTAGTTTATTTCGGTTGGTTGTGCATGCTACTTCAATCATAATTCATACTTCATAATCATAATTCATACGTGTCTGTCCACTTTTGTATTTGGTGGTGAGCTAACATAAATATATGTGGTGTTTTCTCTGTAAAACATTTAAAAAATCGGACATGTTGGCTGGATTGACAAGATGTTTATCTTTCAAATGCTGTATTGGACTTGTTAATGTGTAAAAGTTAAATATTTTTAAAAAATAGATTTTGAATTTCGCGCTCTGCAGGGGTGTCATTTTCGGTCCGAGGTCGGGCTTGCACCCCAAACAGGTTATCTTCACGAACCCTGGCTAACAATTTGAAACAGCAATACAAAATTTGGTTTAATTATTTATTTACTAAATACCTAACTAATCACACAGAATTACATTATACACAGAATGAATTATACATTGATGGACCTGGTGAACGGAGCCGATAGAGCGGCTGGTTACACAAAGAAAAGGAAGGGGTTTGAGTGAAAGAGCAGGAAGACTGATGAACAAAGGGAGAAGCCGTGCTATCGTAAATACAGTTTCTTATGCATTCTAAATTACCGCCCATTTGGAAAAGGAAAATGCAATAAATATTTACTCTGAGCTGCTCTTCGGTAGATGGGAGGGCCGGGTGGTCCAGCATGAATCTCTGGTCCTCTGTAGACTGTCTAGTGGTGAACTGGAGCGTGGTAGAATGGATACTCTGTCCGTAGTCTCCTAGCCCACGTTTAGCGGGCAGAGGGGGTAGCACTTCTTTAGTGAATAAGAGTTCAAAGTTCATACCAAGTTGCCATACTTTAAGCTCATGTTATATT
The DNA here is from genome assembly GCF_029448725.1 of Salvelinus fontinalis. Classification (NCBI taxonomy): domain Eukaryota; kingdom Metazoa; phylum Chordata; class Actinopteri; order Salmoniformes; family Salmonidae; genus Salvelinus; species Salvelinus fontinalis. Next base: position 17,736,153 of record NC_074697.1, on the reverse strand, counting down.
CTGGCTGGTATATTCAAAATTCCTCCACTCGGTGTGTAGGTCGTCACCTTCACATTGAAATTCGATGCCAATTGCGTTAGGTTCTTGCTGATGTTGGCTTAGTTCTGTAGGTGGTCTTTGTCCTTTCAACGTGGGGACTGCCAGTCTGCATGTCATTGGAACAGAAAGTAACATTTTTGCCAAGGGGCTTACATAGGATTGGGAGAGAGGGCTGTGTTTCATAGTTTACGACCCATGTCTGTTCACTTGGGCCTCTGACTGAGCAGAGTGGTGTTCTTCTGACAAACCGTTCTCTCATTTAAAAAGCTAAAAATTATATTTCATCTTTTCACAAATAGTTTCATATTTAAACATTTAAATTGCACAACATTTCCATGTGAATCTGATAACTATAATATGTAGACTTTACAAGATACAGTTTATGTCGTCCTGTCATCAGTAATCATGTCTCAGACGTCAACTGATGTGATATCATTAAGTACCCAACGCATATTTTCAACTGGTTGGATATCCCGGAATATGGTTCAGGTTCCCAACTTTTGATGTTACCAGACTCTCTATGTTAACAAAGGGATTTTCAATAGTCACATCGGTAGAGTAGAGAGAGGAAACAGGGGAAAAGGTATTTATTCATAAACCTCCCCCCTCAGGCCAACGTTATGACAGTATAATGTTCTAAGGGATTAAGGGTAAAACGGTCGAGCGTTCTAACGTTCTAATGGTCTAACATTGCAACGTTCTATCATTCTAACGGTCTATCATTCTAACGGTCTAATGGTCTAATGTTCTAACGGTCTAATGGTCTAATGTTCTAACGGTCTAATGGTCTAATGGTCTAATGTTCTAATGGTCTAATGTTCTAATGTTCTATCATTCTAACGGTCTATCATTCTAACGGTCTATCATTCTAACGGTTTATCATTCTAATGGTTTATCATTCTAATGTTCTATCATTCTAACGGTCTATCATTCTAACGGTTTATCATTCTAATGTTCTATCATTCTAACGGTTTATCATTCTAACGGTTTATCATTCTAACGGTCTATCATTCTAACGGTTTATCATTCTAACGGTCTAATGGTCTAATGTTCTATCATTCTAACGGTTTATCATTCTAATGTTCTATCATTCTAACGGTTTATCATTCTAACGGTTTATCATTCTAACGGTTTATCATTCTAATGGTTTATCATTCTAATGTTCTATCATTCTAACGGTCTATCATTCTAACGGTTTATCATTCTAATGGTTTATCATTCTAATGTTCTATCATTCTAACGGTCTATCATTCTAACGGTTTATCATTCTAATGTTCTATCATTCTAACGGTTTATCATTCTAACGGTTTATCATTCTAACGGTCTATCATTCTAACGGTTTATCATTCTAACGGTCTAATGGTCTAATGTTCTATCATTCTAACGGTTTATCATTCTAATGTTCTATCATTCTAACGGTTTATCATTCTAACGGTTTATCATTCTAACGGTTTATCATTCTAACGGTTTATCATTCTAACGGTTTATCATTCTAACGGTTTATCATTCTAACGGTCTAATGGTCTAATGTTCTATCATTCTAACGGTTTATCATTCTAATGTTCTATCATTCTAACGGTTTATCATTCTAATGGTCTATCATTCTAACGGTTTATCATTCTAACGGTTTATCATTCTAACGGTCTATCATTCTAACGGTTTATCATTCTAACGGTCTAATGGTCTAATGTTCTATCATTCTAACGGTTTATCATTCTAATGTTCTATCATTCTAACGGTTTATCATTCTAATGGTCTATCATTCTAACGGTTTATCATTCTAATGGTCTATCATTCTAACGGTTTATCATTCTAATGGTTTATCATTCTAACGGTTTATCATTCTAACGGTCTATCATTCTAACGGTTTATCATTCTAACGGTCTATTGTTCTAATGTTCTATCATTCTAATGGTCTAATGTTCTAATGTTCTATCATTCTAATGGTCTATTGTTCTAATGTTCTATCATTCTAACGGTCTATCTTTCTAACGGTCTATCATTCTAACGGTTTATCATTCTAACGGTTTATCTTTCTAACGGTTTATCTTTCTAACGGTTTATCATTCTAATGTTCTATCATTCTAATGGTCTAATGCTCTAATGTTCTATCATTCTAACGGTCTATCATTCTAACGGTTTATCATTCTAACGGTTTATCTTTCTAACGGTTTATCATTCTAATGTTCTATCATTCTAATGGTCTAATGTTCTAATGTTCTATCATTCTAACGGTCTATCATTCTAACGGTTTATCATTCTAACGGTTTATCTTTCTAACGGTTTATCATTCTAATGTTCTATCATTCTAATGGTCTAATGTTCTAATGTTCTATCATTCTAATGGTCTAATGTTCTATCATTCTAACGGTCTATCATTCTAACGGTCTATCATTCTAACGGTTTATCATTCTAACGGTCTAATGGTCTAATGTTCTATCATTCTAACGGTTTATCATTCTAACGGTTTATCATTCTAACGGTCTAATGGTCTAATGTTCTATCATTCTAACGGTTTATCATTCTAACGGTTTATCATTCTAACGGTTTATCATTCTAACGGTCTAATGGTCTAATGTTCTATCATTCTAACGGTTTATCATTCTAACGGTCTATCATTCTAATGGTCTATTGTTCTAATGTTCTATCATTCTAACGGTCTATCTTTCTAACGGTCTATCATTCTAACGGTTTATCATTCTAACGGTTTATCTTTCTAACGGTTTATCTTTCTAACGGTTTATCATTCTAATGTTCTATCATTCTAATGGTCTAATGCTCTAATGTTCTATCATTCTAACGGTCTATCATTCTAACGGTTTATCATTCTAACGGTTTATCATTCTAACGGTCTATCATTCTAACGGTTTATCATTCTAACGGTCTATCATTCTAACGGTTTATCATTCTAACGGTCTATCATTCTAACGGTCTATCATTCTAACGGTTTATCATTCTAACGGTCTAATGGTCTAATGTTCTATCATTCTAACGGTTTATCATTCTAACGGTTTATCATTCTAACGGTTTATCATTCTAATGGTCTATCATTCTAATGGTCTATCATTCTAACGGTTTATCATTCTAACGGTTTATCATTCTAATGGTTTATCATTCTAACGGTCTATCATTCTAATGGTCTATCATTCTAACGGTTTATCATTCTAACGGTTTATCATTCTAACGGTTTATCATTCTAATGGTCTATCATTCTAATGGTCTATCATTCTAACGGTTTATCATTCTAATGGTTTATCATTCTAACGGTTTATCATTCTAACGGTTTATCATTCTAATGGTCTATCATTCTAACGGTTTATCATTCTAACGGTTTATCATTCTAACGGTTTATCATTCTAATGGTCTATCATTCTAACGGTTTATCATTCTAATGTTCTATCATTCTAATGTTCTATCATTCTAACGGTCTATCATTCTAATGTTCTATCATTCTAACGGTCTATCATTCTAATGTTCTATCATTCTAATGTTCTATCATTCTAACGGTCTATCATTCTAATGGTCTATCATTCTAACGGTCTATCATTCTAATGTTCTATCATTCTAATGTTCTGTCATTCTAACGGTCTATCATTCTAATGTTCTATCATTCTAACGGTTTATCATTCTAACGGTTTATCATTCTAACGGTTTATCATTCTAATGTTCTATCATTCTAATGGTCTAATGTTCTAATGTTCTATCATTCTAATGGTCTAATGTTCTATCATTCTAATGGTTTATCATTCTAATGTTCTATCATTCTAACGGTCTATCATTCTAACGGTCTATCATTCTAACGTTCTATCATTCTAACGGTCTATCATTCTAATGTTCTATCATTCTAACGGTCTATCATTCTAACGGTTTATCATTCTAACGGTTTATCATTCTAATGGTCTATCATTCTAACGGTCTATCGTTCTAATGGTTTATCATTCTAACGGTTTATCATTCTAACGGTTTATCATTCTAACGGTCTATCATTCTAACGGTCTAATGGTCTAATGTTCTATCATTCTAACGGTTTATCATTCTAATGGTCTATCATTCTAACGGTTTATCATTCTAATGGTCTATCATTCTAACGGTTTATCATTCTAACGGTCTATCATTCTAACGGTTTATCATTCTAATGGTCTAATGGTCTAATGTTCTATCATTCTAACGGTTTATCATTCTAATGGTCTATCATTCTAACGGTTTATCATTCTAACGGTCTATCATTCTAACGGTTTATCATTCTAACGGTCTAATGGTCTAATGTTCTATCATTCTAACGGTTTATCATTCTAATGGTCTATCATTCTAACGGTTTATCATTCTAATGGTCTATCATTCTAACGGTTTATCATTCTAACGGTCTATCATTCTAACGGTTTATCATTCTAATGGTCTAATGGTCTAATGTTCTATCATTCTAACGGTTTATCATTCTAATGGTCTATCATTCTAACGGTCTATCATTCTAACGGTCTATCATTCTAACGGTTTATCATTCTAACGTTCTATCATTCTAACGGTTTATCATTCTAACGGTCTATCATTCTAATGGTTTATCATTCTAATGTTCTATCATTCTAACGGTTTATCATTCTAACGGTCTATCATTCTAACGTTCTATCATTCTAACGGTTTATCATTCTAACGGTTTATCATTCTAATGGTTTATCATTCTAATGTTCTATCATTCTAACGGTCTATCATTCTAACGGTTTATCATTCTAACGGTTTATCATTCTAATGGTCTATCATTCTAACGGTCTATCGTTCTAATGGTTTATCATTCTAACGGTTTATCATTCTAACGGTCTATCATTCTAACGTTCTATCATTCTAACGGTCTATCATTCTAATGTTCTATCATTCTAATGTTCTATCATTCTAACGGTTTATCATTCTAACGGTCTATCATTCTAATGTTCTATCATTCTAATGTTCTATCATTCTAACGGTTTATCATTCTAACGGTTTATCATTCTAATGGTTTATCATTCTAACGGTTTATCATTCTAACGGTCTATCATTCTAACGGTTTATCATTCTAATGTTCTATCATTCTAATGGTCTAATGTTCTAATGTTCTATCATTCTAATGGTCTAATGTTCTATCATTCTAATGGTTTATCATTCTAATGTTCTATCATTCTAACGGTCTATCATTCTAACGGTCTATCATTCTAATGTTCTATCATTCTAACGGTCTATCATTCTAATGTTCTATCATTCTAACGGTCTATCATTCTAATGGTCTAATGGTCTATCATTCTAATGTTCTATCATTCTAACGGTCTATCATTCTAATGGTCTAATGTTCTATCATTCTAATGTTCTATCATTCTAATGGTCTAATGTTCTATCATTCTAATGGTTTATCATTCTAATGGTTTATCATTCTAACGGTTTATCATTCTAACGGTTTATCATTCTAATGTTCTATCATTCTAACGGTTTATCATTCTAACGGTCTATCATTCTAACGGTCTATCATTCTAATGGTCTAATGTTCTATCATTCTAATGTTCTATCATTCTAACGGTCTATCATTCTAATGGTCTAATGGTCTATCATTCTAATGTTCTATCATTCTAATGGTCTAATGTTCTATCATTCTAATGTTCTATCATTCTAATGGTCTAATGTTCTATCATTCTAATGGTCTAATGTTCTATCATTCTAATGGTCTAATGTTCTATCATTCTAATGTTCTATCATTCTAATGGTCTAATGGTCTATCATTCTAATGTTCTATCATTCTAATGGTCTAATGGTCTATCATTCTAATGGTCTAATGTTCTATCATTCTAATGTTCTATCATTCTAACGGTCTATCATTCTAATGGTCTAATGGTCTATCATTCTAATGTTCTATCATTCTAACGGTCTATCATTCTAATGGTCTAATGTTCTATCATTCTAATGTTCTATCATTCTAATGGTCTAATGTTCTATCATTCTAATGGTTTATCATTCTAATGGTTTATCATTCTAACGGTTTATCATTCTAACGGTTTATCATTCTAATGTTCTATCATTCTAACGGTTTATCATTCTAACGGTCTAATGGTCTAATGTTCTATCATTCTAACGGTTTATCATTCTAATGTTCTATCATTCTAACGGTTTATCATTCTAATGTTCTATCATTCTAACGGTTTATCATTCTAATGGTTTATCATTCTAACGGTTTATCATTCTAACGGTCTATCATTCTAACGGTCTATCATTCTAATGTTCTAATGTTCTATCATTCTAACGGTCTATCATTCTAACGGTTTATCATTCTAATGGTCTATCATTCTAACGGTCTATCATTCTAACGGTTTATCTTTCTAACGGTCTATCATTCTAACGGTTTATCATTCTAACGGTTTATCATTCTAACGGTCTATCATTCTAACGGTTTATCATTCTAACGGTCTATCATTCTAACGGTCTATCATTCTAACGGTTTATCATTCTAACGGTTTATCATTCTAATGTTCTATCATTCTAACGGTCTATCATTCTAACGGTCTATCATTCTAACGGTTTATCATTCTAACGGTCTATCATTCTAACGGTCTATCATTCTAACGGTTTATCATTCTAACGGTTTATCATTCTAACGGTTTATCATTCTAATGGTCTATCATTCTAATGGTTTATCATTCTAACGGTTTATCTTTCTAACGGTCTATCATTCTAACGGTTTATCATTCTAACGGTTTATCATTCTAACGGTCTATCATTCTAACGGTTTATCATTCTAACGGTTTATCATTCTAATGTTCTATCATTCTAACGGTCTATCATTCTAACGGTCTATCATTCTAACGGTTTATCATTCTAACGGTCTATCATTCTAACGGTCTATCATTCTAACGGTTTATCATTCTAACGGTTTATCATTCTAACGGTTTATCATTCTAACGGTTTATCATTCTAACGGTTTATCATTCTAACGGTTTATCATTCTAACGGTTTATCATTCTAACGGTTTATCATTCTAATGGTCTATCATTCTAATGGTTTATCATTCTAACGGTCTATCATTCTAACGGTCTATCGTTCTATAGGTCTAACATTCTAACGGTCTATCATTCTAACGGTTTATCATTCTAACGGTTTATCATTCTAACGGTCTATCATTCTAATGGTCTAACATTCTAACGGTCTATCATTCTAACGGTTTATCATTCTAACGGTTTATCATTCTAACGGTTTATCATTCTAACGGTTTATCATTCTAACGGTTTATCATTCTAACGGTTTATCATTCTAACGGTCTATCATTCTAATGGTCTAACATTCTAACGGTCTATCATTCTAACGGTTTATCATTCTAACGGTTTATCATTCTAACGGTTTATCATTCTAACGGTTTATCATTCTAACGGTTTATCATTCTAACGGTTTATCATTCTAACGGTTTATCATTCTAACGGTTTATCATTCTAACGGTCTATCATTCTAATGGTCTAACATTCTAACGGTCTAACATTCTAACGGTTTATCATTCTAACGGTTTATCATTCTAATGGTCTAACATTCTAACGGTTTATCATTCTAACGGTTTATCATTCTAACGGTTTATCATTCTAATGGTCTAACATTCTAACGGTCTATCATTCTAATGTTCTATCATTCTAATGGTCTATCATTCTAACGGTTTATCATTCTAACGGTTTATCATTCTAACGGTTTATCATTCTAATGGTCTATCATTCTAACGGTTTATCATTCTAACGGTCTATCATTCTAATGTTCTATCATTCTAATGTTCTATCATTCTAACGGTTTATCATTCTAACGGTTTATCATTCTAATGGTCTATCATTCTAACGGTCTATCATTCTAATGGTTTATCATTCTAACGGTTTATCATTCTAACGGTTTATCATTCTAACGGTCTATCATTCTAATGTTCTATCATTCTAACGGTTTATCATTCTAACGGTCTATCATTCTAACGGTTTATCATTCTAACGGTTTATCATTCTAACGGTTTATCATTCTAACGGTTTATCATTCTAACGGTTTATCATTCTAACGGTTTATCATTCTAATGGTTTATCATTCTAATGGTCTAATGTTCTAATGTTCTATCATTCTAACGGTCTATCATTCTAACGGTTTATCATTCTAATGGTTTATCATTCTAACGGTTTATCATTCTAACGGTTTATCATTCTAATGGTTTATCATTCTAACGGTCTATCATTCTAACGGTTTATCATTCTAATGGTCTATCATTCTAACGGTTTATCATTCTAATGGTTTATCATTCTAATGGTTTATCATTCTAACGGTTTATCATTCTAATGTTCTATCATTCTAATGGTCTAATGGTCTAACGGTCTATCATTCTAACGGTTTATCATTCTAATGTTCTATCATTCTAATGGTCTAATGGTCTAATGGTCTATCATTCTAACGGTTTATCATTCTAACGGTTTATCATTCTAACGGTTTATCATTCTAACGGTTTATCATTCTAACGGTTTATCATTCTAATGGTTTATCATTCTAACGGTCTATCATTCTAACGGTTTATCATTCTAACGGTTTATCATTCTAACGGTTTATCATTCTAACGGTTTATCATTCTAACGGTCTATCATTCTAACGGTTTATCATTCTAATGTTCTATCATTCTAATGGTTTATCATTCTAACGGTTTATCATTCTAACGGTTTATCATTCTAACGGTCTATCATTCTAACGGTCTATCATTCTAATGTTCTAATGTTCTATCATTCTAACGGTCTATCATTCTAACGGTTTATCATTCTAATGGTCTATCATTCTAATGGTCTATCATTCTAACGGTTTATCATTCTAACGGTTTATCATTCTAACGGTCTATCATTCTAACGGTCTATCATTCTAACGGTTTATCATTCTAACGGTTTATCATTCTAATGTTCTATCATTCTAACGGTCTATCATTCTAACGGTCTATCATTCTAACGGTTTATCATTCTAACGGTCTATCATTCTAACGGTCTATCATTCTAACGGTTTATCATTCTAACGGTTTATCATTCTAACGGTTTATCATTCTAATGGTCTATCATTCTAATGGTTTATCATTCTAATGTTCTATCATTCTAACGGTCTATCATTCTAACGGTTTATCATTCTAACGGTTTATCATTCTAACGGTCTATCATTCTAACGGTCTATCATTCTAACGGTTTATCATTCTAACGGTTTATCATTCTAACGGTTTATCATTCTAACGGTTTATCATTCTAATGGTCTATCATTCTAACGGTTTATCATTCTAACGGTTTATCATTCTAATGTTCTATCATTCTAACGGTCTATCATTCTAACGGTCTATCATTCTAACGGTCTATCATTCTAACGGTCTATCATTCTAACGGTTTATCATTCTAACGGTTTATCATTCTAACGGTCTATCATTCTAACGGTCTATCATTCTAACGGTCTATCATTCTAACGGTCTATCATTCTAACGGTTTATCATTCTAACGGTTTATCATTCTAATGTTCTATCATTCTAATGGTCTATCATTCTAATGGTCTATCATTCTAACGGTCTATCATTCTAACGGTCTATCATTCTAACGGTCTATCATTCTAACGGTTTATCATTCTAACGGTTTATCATTCTAACGGTTTATCATTCTAATGTTCTATCATTCTAATGGTCTATCATTCTAATGGTCTATCATTCTAACGGTCTATCATTCTAACGGTTTATCATTCTAACGGTTTATCATTCTAATGTTCTATCATTCTAACGGTCTATCATTCTAATGTTCTATCATTCTAACGGTTTATCATTCTAATGTTCTATCATTCTAACGGTCTATCATTCTAACGGTTTATCATTCTAACGGTTTATCATTCTAACGGTTTATCATTCTAACGGTCTATCATTCTAACGGTCTATCATTCTAACGGTTTATCATTCTAACGGTCTATCATTCTAACGGTCTATCATTCTAACGGTTTATCATTCTAACGGTTTATCATTCTAACGGTTTATCATTCTAACGGTTTATCATTCTAACGGTTTATCATTCTAACGGTTTATCATTCTAACGGTTTATCATTCTAACGGTTTATCATTCTAATGGTCTATCATTCTAATGGTTTATCATTCTAACGGTCTATCATTCTAACGGTCTATCGTTCTAACGGTCTAACATTCTAACGGTCTATCATTCTAACGGTTTATCATTCTAACGGTTTATCATTCTAACGGTCTATCATTCTAATGGTCTAACATTCTAACGGTCTATCATTCTAACGGTTTATCATTCTAACGGTTTATCATTCTAACGGTTTATCATTCTAACGGTTTATCATTCTAACGGTTTATCATTCTAACGGTTTATCATTCTAACGGTCTATCATTCTAATGGTCTAACATTCTAACGGTCTATCATTCTAACGGTTTATCATTCTAACGGTTTATCATTCTAACGGTTTATCATTCTAACGGTTTATCATTCTAACGGTTTATCATTCTAACGGTTTATCATTCTAACGGTTTATCATTCTAACGGTTTATCATTCTAACGGTCTATCATTCTAATGGTCTAACATTCTAACGGTCTAACATTCTAACGGTTTATCATTCTAACGGTTTATCATTCTAATGGTCTAACATTCTAACGGTTTATCATTCTAACGGTTTATCATTCTAACGGTTTATCATTCTAATGGTCTAACATTCTAACGGTCTATCATTCTAATGTTCTATCATTCTAATGGTCTATCATTCTAACGGTTTATCATTCTAACGGTTTATCATTCTAACGGTTTATCATTCTAATGGTCTATCATTCTAACGGTTTATCATTCTAACGGTCTATCATTCTAATGTTCTATCATTCTAATGTTCTATCATTCTAACGGTTTATCATTCTAACGGTTTATCATTCTAATGGTCTATCATTCTAACGGTCTATCATTCTAATGGTTTATCATTCTAACGGTTTATCATTCTAACGGTTTATCATTCTAACGGTCTATCATTCTAATGTTCTATCATTCTAACGGTTTATCATTCTAACGGTCTATCATTCTAACGGTTTATCATTCTAACGGTTTATCATTCTAACGGTTTATCATTCTAACGGTTTATCATTCTAACGGTTTATCATTCTAACGGTTTATCATTCTAATGGTTTATCATTCTAATGGTCTAATGTTCTAATGTTCTATCATTCTAACGGTCTATCATTCTAACGGTTTATCATTCTAATGGTTTATCATTCTAACGGTTTATCATTCTAACGGTTTATCATTCTAATGGTTTATCATTCTAACGGTCTATCATTCTAACGGTTTATCATTCTAATGGTCTATCATTCTAACGGTTTATCATTCTAATGGTTTATCATTCTAATGGTTTATCATTCTAACGGTTTATCATTCTAATGTTCTATCATTCTAATGGTCTAATGGTCTAACGGTCTATCATTCTAACGGTTTATCATTCTAATGTTCTATCATTCTAATGGTCTAATGGTCTAATGGTCTATCATTCTAACGGTTTATCATTCTAACGGTTTATCATTCTAACGGTTTATCATTCTAACGGTTTATCATTCTAACGGTTTATCATTCTAATGGTTTATCATTCTAACGGTCTATCATTCTAACGGTTTATCATTCTAACGGTTTATCATTCTAACGGTTTATCATTCTAACGGTTTATCATTCTAATGGTCTATCATTCTAATGGTCTATCATTCTAACGGTCTATCATTCTAACGGTTTATCATTCTAACGGTCTAATGGTCTAATGTTCTATCATTCTAACGGTCTAATGGTCTAATGTTCTATCATTCTAATGGTCTAATGTTCTAATGTTCTATCATTCTAACGGTTTATCATTCTAACGGTTTATCATTCTAATGTTCTATCATTCTAATGGTCTATCATTCTAACGGTCTATCATTCTAATGTTCTATCATTCTAATGGTCTAATGTTCTAATGTTCTATCATTCTAACGGTCTATCATTCTAACGGTCTATCATTCTAACGGTTTATCATTCTAATGGTTTATCATTCTAATGGTTTATCATTCTAATGGTCTATCATTCTAATGGTTTATCATTCTAATGGTTTATCATTCTAATGGTCTATCATTCTAACGGTTTATCATTCTAACGGTCTATCATTCTAATGGTCTATCATTCTAACGGTTTATCATTCTAACGGTCTAATGGTCTAATGTTCTATCATTCTAATGTTCTATCATTCTAACGGTTTATCATTCTAACGGTCTAATGGTCTAATGTTCTATCATTCTAACGGTCTAATGGTCTAATGTTCTATCATTCTAACGGTCTAATGGTCTAATGTTCTATCATTCTAACGGTCTAATGGTCTAATGTTCTATCTTTCTAACGGTCTAATGGTCTAATGTTCTATCATTCTAACGGTCTAATGTTCTAATGTTCTATCATTCTAATGGTCTATCATTCTAACGGTTTATCATTCTAACGGTCTAATGGTCTAATGTTCTATCATTCTAATGTTCTATCATTCTAACGGTTTATCATTCTAACGGTCTAATGGTCTAATGTTCTATCATTCTAACGGTCTAATGGTCTAATGTTCTATCATTCTAACGGTCTAATGGTCTAATGTTCTATCATTCTAACGGTCTAATGGTCTAATGTTCTATCATTCTAACGGTCTAATGGTCTAATGTTCTATCATTCTAACGGTTTATCATTCTAATGGTCTATCATTCTAATGGTCTATCATTCTAACGGTTTATCATTCTAACGGTTTATCATTCTAACGGTTTATCATTCTAACGGTTTATCATTCTAATGGTTTATCATTCTAACGGTTTATCATTCTAACGGTTTATCATTCTAACGGTTTATCATTCTAACGGTTTATCATTCTAATGGTTTATCATTCTAACGGTTTATCATTCTAACGGTTTATCATTCTAACGGTCTATCATTCTAACGGTTTATCATTCTAACGGTTTATCATTCTAACGGTTTATCATTCTAATGGTCTATCATTCTAACGGTTTATCATTCTAATGGTTTATCATTCTAACGGTTTATCATTCTAATGGTCTATCATTCTAACGGTTTATCATTCTAATGGTTTATCATTCTAATGGTTTATCATTCTAACGGTTTATCATTCTAACGGTTTATCATTCTAACGGTTTATCATTCTAATGGTTTATCATTCTAATGGTTTATCATTCTAACGGTTTATCATTCTAATGGTCTATCATTCTAACGGTTTATCATTCTAATGGTTTATCATTCTAATGGTTTATCATTCTAACGGTTTATCATTCTAACGGTTTATCATTCTAATGGTTTATCATTCTAATGGTTTATCATTCTAACGGTTTATCATTCTAACGGTTTATCATTCTAACGGTTTATCATTCTAACGGTTTATCATTCTAACGGTCTATCATTCTAACGGTTTATCATTCTAACGGTTTATCATTCTAACGGTTTATCATTCTAACGGTTTATCATTCTAATGGTCTATCATTCTAACGGTTTATCATTCTAACGGTTTATCATTCTAACGGTCTAATGGTCTAATGTTCTATCATTCTAACGGTTTATCATTCTAATGGTCTATCATTCTAACGGTTTATCATTCTAATGGTCTATCATTCTAATGTTCTATCATTCTAACGGTTTATCATTCTAATGGTCTAATGTTCTATCATTCTAACGGTTTATCATTCTAATGGTCTAATGTTCTATCATTCTAACGGTTTATCATTCTAATGGTTTATCATTCTAACGGTTTATCATTCTAACGGTTTATCATTCTAACGGTTTATCATTCTAACGGTTTATCATTCTAACGGTTTATCATTCTAATGGTCTATCATTCTAACGGTTTATCATTCTAACGGTTTATCATTCTAACGGTTTATCATTCTAACGGTCTAATGGTCTAATGTTCTATCATTCTAACGGTCTATCATTCTAATGGTCTAACATTGTAATGGTCTAACATTCTAACGGTTTATCATTCTAACGGTTTATCATTCTAACGGTTTATCATTCTAATGGTCTAACATTCTAATGGTCTATCATTCTAATGGTCTAACATTCTAATGTTCTATCATTCTAACGGTCTATCATTCTAATGGTTTATCATTCTAACGGTCTATCATTCTAACGGTCTATCGTTCTAATGTTCTATCATTCTAATGTTCTATCATTCTAATGGTCTAATGTTCTAATGTTCTATCATTCTAATGGTCTAATGTTCTAATGTTCTATCATTCTAATGGTCTAATGTTCTAATGTTCTATCATTCTAATGGTCTAATGTTCTAATGTTCTATCATTCTAACGGTCTATCATTCTAACGGTTTATCATTCTAACGGTTTATCATTCTAACGGTTTATCATTCTAACGGTCTAATGGTCTAATGTTCTATCATTCTAACGGTTTATCATTCTAACGGTTTATCATTCTAACGGTTTATCATTCTAACGGTTTATCATTCTAACGGTTTATCATTCTAACGGTTTATCGTTCTAACGGTCTATCTTTCTAACAATCTAATGTTCTAATGGTCTAATGTTCTAACGGTCTAATGTTCTAATGGTCTAATGTTCTAATGGTTTATCATTCTAACGGTCTATCATTCTAACGGTCTATCATTCTAACGGTTTATCATTCTAATGGTTTATCATTCTAATGTTCTATCATTCTAATGTTCTATCATTCTAACGGTTTATCATTCTAACGGTTTATCATTCTAACGGTCTATCATTCTAACGGTTTATCATTCTAATGGTTTATCATTCTAACGGTTTATCATTCTAACGGTTTATCATTCTAACGGTCTATCATTCTAACGTTCTATCATTCTAACGTTCTATCATTCTAACGGTTTATCATTCTAACGTTCTATCATTCTAATGTTCTATCATTCTAACGGTCTATCATTCTAACGGTCTATCATTCTAACGGTTTATCATTCTAATGTTCTATCATTCTAACGGTCTATCATTCTAATGTTCTATCATTCTAATGGTTTATCATTCTAATGTTCTATCTTTCTAATGGTTTATCATTCTAATGTTCTATCATTCTAATGGTTTATCATTCTAATGTTCTATCTTTCTAATGGTTTATCATTCTAACGGTCTATCATTCTAATGGTCTATCATTCTAATGTTCTAATGGTATAACGGTCTAGCGTTCTAACAGTCTATCGTTCTAATTGTCTAACGTTCTAATGGTCTAATGGTCTAACGTTCTAATGGTCTAATGGTCTAACGTTCTAATGTTCTAATGGTCTAACGTTCTAATGGTCTACTGGTCTAATGGATTCATCCTGAATGTAACAGGTGATGACAAGACACAGATTTCATCAAGATATCAATACATCCCATTCTACCATTTCCCCTGTTTTATACATTTTTTGGGAGAAAGAAAATTCTCTTCACATTTTCAAACAGTACATTTATATTTTCCAATGGGGCTATGCATGTGGGTGAGGTTTTTTTCTCTCCTGAGTAGCCTCGTTTCACTGCCAAAAATAAAATAAACCATCTGGTGTTCAGCAAAATAACAACACAATGTCAAAAACAGGTAGCCTAGACAAATTATGTACATCCAATCACATTAACCGTTACTCTCTCACGGGAAACCATACCCTCTTCCACAGACATTTAAAAATGAAACAGGACAATTTGAAAAATAAGCCACGGGAGTTTTTTGAGCGAGAATAAAGACAACTTTTGAGTAGTAAGACATATATTAAAGCAACAGATATCATTAATAAGAAGGGGCTAGAAGCGTCTTATGTGGTGAGCTACCGAGTGGCTAGGACAGGCAAGCCCCATACTATTGTGGAGGACTTAATTATTCCTGCTGCCTTGGATATGACTGGGACAATGCTGGGGAAAAAGGCCAAAAAAACTATACAGACAATGCCTTCATCAAACAACACTGTTTCACGACACACATCAATAACACAATATACTCTCTTATTCTCATTGACGGGGCTGTAGTGGAGCATGTTGAGAGCTTCAAGTTCCTTGGTGTCCACATCAACAACAAACTAGAATGGTCCAAACACACCAAGACAGTTGTGAAGAGGGCACGACAAAGCCTATTCCCCCTCAGGAAACTAAAAAGATTTGGTATGGGTCCTGACATCCTCAAAAGGTTCTACAGCTGCAACATCGAGAGCATCCTGACTGGTTGCATCACTGCCTGGTACGGCAATTGTTCGGCCTCTAACCGCAAGGCAATGTGAGGGTAGTGTGTATGGCCCGGTACATCACTGGGGCTAAGCTGCCTGCCATCCAGGACCTCTATACCAGGCAGTGTCAGAGGAAGGCCCCAAAAATTGTCAAAGATCCCAGCCACCCCAGTCATAGACTGTTCTCTCTTCTACCGCATGGCAAGCGGTACCGGAGTGCCAAGTCTAGGACAAAATGGCTTCTCAACAGTTTTTACCTCCAAGCCATAAGACTCCTGAACAGCTAATCAAATGGCTGCCCAGACCCCTCTTTTACACTGCTGCTACTCTCTGTTTATTGTCTATGCATAGTCACTTTAACTCCACCTACATACACGGTACCCCCTGTATATAGCCTCCACATTGACTCTGTACCGGTACACCCTGTATATAGCCTCCACATTGACTCTGTACCGTAACACCCTGTATATAGCCTCCACATTGACTCTGTACCGTAACACCCTGTATATAGCCTCCACATTGACTCTGTACCGTAACACCCTGTATATAGCTTCCACATTGACTCTGTACCGTAATACCCTGTATATAGCCTCCACATTGACTCTGTACCGTAATACCCTGTATATAGCCTCCACATTGACTCTGTACCGTAACACCCTGTATATAGCCTCCACATTGACTCTGTACCGGTACCCCCTGTATATAGCCTCCACATTGACTCTGTACCGGTACCCCCTGTATATAGCCTCCACATTGACTCTGTACCGTAACACCCTGTATATAATCTCCACATTGACTCTGTACCGTAACACCCTGTATATAGCCTCCACATTGACTCTGTACCGTAACACCCTGTATATAGCCTCCACATTGACTCTGTACCGTAACACCCTGTATATAATCTCCACATTGACTCTGTACCGTAACACCCTGTATATAGCCTCCACATTGACTCTGTACCAGTACCCCCTGTATATAGCCTCCACATTGACTCTGTACCGTAACACCCTGTATATAGTCTCCACATTGACTCTGTACCGTAACACCCTGTATATAGCCTCCACATTGACTCTGTACCGTAACACCCTGTATATAGCCTCCACATTGACTCTGTACCGTAACACCCTGTATATAGCCTCCACATTGACTCTGTACCGTAACACCCTGTATATAGCCTCCACATTGACTCTGTACCGTAACACCCTGTATATAGCCTTGCTTGTTATTTTACTGCTGCTGTTTAATTATTTGTTAGCTTTATTTTGTATTTTCGATCTATTTTTTACTTAACAATTATTTGGATGTTCTTAACTTCTTAAAGCAGGGGAGGGCAGGGCAGCTCCCGCTCGGCCCAGGTCCCGCTCAGCCCAGCTCCCGCTCAGCCCAGCTCCCGCTCGGCCCAGCTCCCGCTCAGCCCAACCCAAGCTGTACTCTGTTCTGGCACCCCAATGGTGGAACCAGCCTCCTCCTGTAGCTAGGACAGCAGAGTCCCTGCCCATCTTCCTCCTGTAGCTAGGACAGCAGAGTCCCTGCCCATCTTCCTCCTGTAGCTAGGACAGCAGAGTCCCTGCCCATCTTCCTCCTGTAGCTAGGACAGCAGAGTCCCTGCCCATCTTCCTCCTGTAGCTAGGACAGCAGAGTCCCTGCCCATCTTCCTCCTGTAGCTAGGATAGCAGAGTCCCTGCCCATCTTCCTCTTGTAGCTAGGACAGCAGAGTCCCTGCCCATTTTCCTCCTGTAGCTAGGACAGCAGAGTCCCTGCCCATCTTCCTCCTGTAGCTAGGACAGCAGAGTCCCTGCCCATCTTCCTCTTGTAGCTAGGACAGCAGAGTCCCTGCCCATTTTCCTCCTGTAGCTAGGACAGCAGAGTCCCTGCCCATCTTCCTCCTGTAGCTAGGACAGCAGAGTCCCTGCCCATTTTCCTCCTGTAGCTAGGACAGCAGAGTCCCTGCCCATCTTCCTCCTGTAGCTAGGACAGCAGAGTCCCTGCCCATCTTCCTCCTGTAGCTAGGACAGCAGAGTCCCTGCCCATCGTCCTCCTGTAGCTAGGACAGCAGAGTCCCTGCCCATCTTCCAGAAACATCTGAAACTTCTTCAAAGAGCATCTTAAATAATCCCACAGCGCCCCCCCCCCTCGCATCCCCTCCTCACCCCCTTCTGAGAGAGAGGGAGAGAGAGGGAGAGAGGGAGAGAGAGTGTGAGAGAGTGAGCGAGGGGGAGAGAAGGAGAGAAGGAGAGCCATGACAGATGTGTGAATGTGAATGACAGTTTGGGAGAGAAGAGCTAAAATCTGACACAGTAAAGCTTGAAGAACTCTGATGTAGAGGAGTGTGTGTGTGTGTGTGTGTGGTGTGAGTGTGTGCGTGTGCGTGTGGTGTGAGTGTGTGTGTGTGTGTGTGGTGTGTGTGCGTGTGGTGTGAGTGTGTGTGTGCGTGTGGTGTGAATGTGTGTGTGTGTGTGGTGTGAGTGTGTGTGTGTGTGTGTGGTGTGAGTGTGTGTGTGTGCGTGTGGTGTGAGTGTGTGTGTGTGCGTGTGGTGTGAGTGTGTGTGTGTGCGTGTGGTGTGAGTGTGTGTGTGTGCGTGTGGTGTGAGTGTGTGTGTGTGCGTGTGGTGTGAGTGTGTGTGTGTGCGTGTGGTGTGAGTGTGTGTGTGTGCGTGTGAGCCTGAAGGCCTGTGATGTGGAGTGTAGAGATTACTCCAAATGACTCCACAGCCTTCACACAGCTTTTATCTCTTTTAAATGAGGGATTAATTATTACTACCTCAGAAACACACACACACACACACACACTCCAACAGACAGAAGGCTGCATCGAGCAGATAAATCATACTTTTGTCCCCTTGGGGTGGTGTCTGGTAAGTTTGGGATTTGGGAGGGTTTGGTGTGAATGTAACAGTGTCCCTCTCCTTGCCCCAAGCTGGCCTCGAACCAGGGACCCTGTGAACACATCAACAACTGCCTCTCATGAACCATCACTAGCTATCGCTCCACTAAAAAAAGCCGCAGCCTTTGCAGAGCGACGGAAAACAACTACTTCAAGGTCTCAGAGCGAGTGACGTCACCGATTTAAACGTTGCCAGTGCGCACCGCTAACTAGCTAGTCATTTCACACCGGTTACACAAAGACACAGAAATAAACTGTCAAATCAGATGAAGTGTAATCCTCAGTGTGCAGGAGACACAGTTCTCAACTGAACTTCAGGTTATTGCTTGTTTGTTTTAGAGGGTAAATAGATTAATTTAACATGTAATAAGAGTTTTCACTCAGTAGAAACTAACTGTAAAATCATTTAACTGTAATTATCACACACAACTGATGCAAGTAAAACACACACACACACACACACACACACACACACACACACACACACACACACACACACACACACACACACACACACACACACACACACACACACACACACACACACACACACGCACACACACAGTAGAGAAAGATCATGACATTTAACAGCACTGTACTGATCAAAGAGACCTCTCATCGTCTTACTTCCTCTCAGTCTGCAGCGGGTTGCAGTAGGAGGAGCCAATCAGCTGAGAGGGTTTCCCACTTACAGCTGTGTTCCAATGACATCGCCTTTCATTTCTCCTCTCTGGTTTCAAAGGGTACCGCTCCCCTGCTCCCAGCCCTTTGATTGTGTTAATGACATGGAGAAATGACAAAGTGTGTGTTTGATTGATCTCTAGTGCTGTAGAGATGTGATGGGATGTAACTATGACTGATTCTCTGTTAGATGTTTCTCTCTGATGGTATAACCCTCTTTTAAACCAAGGATCTCTCTCTTTTAAACCAAGGACCTCTCTCTATAAAACCAAGGACCTCTCTTTAAAACCAAGGACCTCTCTCTATAAAACCAAGGACCTCTCTCTATAAAACCAAGGACCTCTCTCTATAAAACCAAGGACCTCTCTTTAAAACCAAGGACCTCTCTCTATAAAACCAAGGACCTCTATCTTTAAAACCAAGGACCTCTCTTTAAAACCAAGCACCTCTCTCTTTAAAACCAAGGACCTCTATCTTTAAAACCAAGGACCTCTCTATAAAACCAAGGATCTCTCTTTTAAACCAAGGACCTCTCTCTATAAAACCAAGGACCTCTCTTTAAAACCAAGGACCTCTCTCTATAAAACCAAGGATCTCTCTTTTAAACCAAGGACCTCTCTCTATAAAACCAAGGACCTCTCTTTAAAACCAAGGACCTCTCTCTATAAAACCAAGGACCTCTCTCTATAAAACCAAGGACCTCTCTTTTAAACCAAGGACCTCTCTCTTTAAAACCAAGGACCTCTCTCTATAAAACCAAGGACCTCTCTTTTAAACCAAGGACCTCTCTCTTTTAAACCAAGGACCTCTCTCTTTAAAACCAAGGACCTCTCTTTTAAACCAAGGACCTCTCTTTTAAACCAAGGACCTCTCTTTTAAACCAATGACCTCTCTCTTTTAAACCAAGGACCTCTTCACAAACAGTACCCTATTCTATTTGAAGTGCACTACTGTAGACCAGGGTCTATAGGGTAGTGCACTACTGTAGACCAGGGTCTATAGGGTAGTGCACTACTTTAGACCAGGACCCATAGCAGAGTACACTACTTTAGACCAGGACCCATAGGGTAGTGTACTACTTTAGACCAGGTACCCATAGGGGTAGTGCACTACTTTAGACCAGGGCTCATAGGGGTAGTACACTACTTTAGACCAGGGCCCATAGGGTAGTGCACTACTTTAGACCAGGACCCATAAGGGTAGTGCACTACATTAGACCAGGGCCGATAGGGTAGTGCACTACTTTAGACCAGGGCCCATAGGGGTAGTGCACTACTTCAGACCAGGACCCATAGGGGTAGTGTACTACTTTAGACCAGGACCCATAGGGTAGTGCACTTCTTTAGACCAGGACCCATAGGAGTAGTGTACTACATTAGACAAGGACCCATAGGGGTAGTGCACTACTTTAGACCAGGGTCCATAGGGGTAGTCACTACTTTAGACCAGGGCGCATAGGGATAGTGCAATACTTTAGACCAGGGCTCATAGGGGTAGTACACTACTTTAGACCAGGGCCCATAGGGGTAGTGCACTACTTCAGACCAGGGCCCATAGGGGTAGTGCACTACTTTAGACCAGAACCCATAGGGGTAGTGTACTACTTTAGACCAGGGCCCATAGGGTAGTGCACTACTTTAGACCCGGGCCCATAGGGTAGTGCACTACTTTAGACCAAGACCCATCGGGTAGTGCACTTCTTTAGACCAGGACCCATAGGAGTAGTGTACTACTTTAGACCAGGGCCCATAGGGTAGTGCACTACTTTAGACCAGGGCCCATAGGGATAGTCACTACTTTAGACCAGGGCCCATAGGGGTGGTGCACTACTTTAGACCAAGGCTCATAGGGTAGTGCACTACTTTAGACCAGGGCCCATAGGGGTAGTGCACTACTTTAGACCAGGGCCCATAGGGTAGTACACTACTTTAGACCAGGGCCCATAGGGGTAGTGTACTACTTTAGACCAGGGTCCATAGGGGTAGTGCACTACTTTAGACCAGGACCCATAGCAGAGTACACTACTTTAGACCAGGGCCCATAGGGGTAGTGCACTACTTTAGACCAGGGCTCATAGGGGTAGTGCACTACTTTAGACCAGGACCCATAGGGTTATGCACTACTTTAGACCAGGACACATAGGGTAGTGCACTACTTTAGACCAGGACTCATAGGGGTAGTGCACTACTTTACACCAGGACCCATAAGGGTAGTGTACTACTTTAGACCAGGACCCATAGGTGTAGTGCACTACTTTAGACCACGACCCATAAGGGTAGTGTACTACTTTAGACCAGGACCCATAGGGGTAGTGCACTGCTTTAGACCAGGACCCATAGGTGTAGTGCACTACTTTAGACCACGACCCATAAGGGTAGTGTACTACGTTACACCAGGACCCATAATGGTAGTGTACTACTTTAGACCAGGACACATAGGTGTAGTGCACTACTTTAGACCAGGGTCCATAGGGTAGTACACTACTTTAGACCAGGGCCCATAGGGTAGTGTACTACTTTAGACCAGGACCCATAGGGTAGTGTACTACTTTAGATCAGGGCTCATAGGTGTAGTGCACTACTTTAGACCAGGACCCATAGGGGTAGTGCACTACTTTAGACCAGGCCCATAGGGTAGTGCACTACTTTACGATACCTCACGGGACGAGACCCGTAAGATACACGCCCGCAACGATACCTCACGGGACGAGACCCGTAACATACACGCCCACAACGATACCTCACGGGACGAGACCTGTAACATACACGCCCACAACGATACCTCACGGGACGAGACCTGTAACATACAACGATACCTCACGGGACGAGACCCGTAACATACACGCCCACAACGATACCTCACGGGACGAGACCTGTAACATACACGCCCGCAACGATACCTCACGGGACGAGACCCGTAGCATACAACGATACCTCACGGGACGAGACCTGTAACATACACGCCCGCAACGATACCTCACGGGACGAGACCCGTAGCATACACGCCCACAACGATACCTCACGGGACGAGACCTGTAACATACACGCCCACAACGATACCTCACGGGACGAGACCTGTAACATACACGGCCACAACGATACCTCACGGGACGAGACCTGTAACATATACACACACAACGATACCTCACGGGACGAGACCCGTAACATACACGCCCACAACGATACCTCACGGGACGAGACCCGTAACATACACGCCCACAACGATACCTCACGGGACGAGACCTGTAACATACACGCCCACAACGATACCTCACGGGACGAGACCTGTAACATACACGCCCACAACGATACCTCACGGGACGAGACCCGTAACATACACGCACACAACGATACCTCACGGGACGAGACCCGTAACATACACGCCCACAACGATACCTCACGGGACGAGACCTGTAACATACACGGCCACAACGATACCTCACGGGACGAGACCCGTAACATACACGCCCACAACGATACCTCACGGGACGAGACCTGTAACATACACGCCCACAACGATACCTCACGGGACGAGACCTGTAACATACAACGATACCTCACGGGACGAGACCTGTAACATACACGCCCACAACGATACCTCACGGGACGAGACCTGTAACATACACGCCCACAACGATACCTCACGGGACGAGACCTGTAACATACAACGATACCTCACGGGACGAGACCTGTAACATACACGCCCACAACGATACCTCACGGGACGAGACCCGTAACATACACGCCCACAACGATACCTCACGGGACGAGACCTGTAACATACAACGATACCTCACGGGACGAGACCTGTAACATACACGCCCACAACGATACCTCACGGTACGAGACCCGTAACATACACGCCCACAACGATACCTCACGGGACGAGACCTGTAACATACACGCCCATAACGATACCTCACGGGGACGAGACCCGTAACATACACGCCCACAACGATACCTCACGGGACGAGACCTGTAACATACACGCCCACAACGATACCTCACGGGACGAGACCTGGAACATACAACGATACCTCACGGGACGAGACCTGTAACATACACGCCCACAACGATACCTCACGGGACGAGACCTGTAACATACACGCCCACAACGATACCTCACGGGACGAGACCTGTAACATACACGCACACAACGATACCTCACGGGGACGAGACCCGTAATCATCTGCACAATACAAGCGGAGTGAAAGCCAAAACAACAATGCACAGGAACTCACACAACCAACGGACATTGGAACAATAATCAACAAACCCAATGGTGAACCAGAGGGCACATTTATTCAATTACATTCAGGGAAATGGGGACAAGGACACAGTTCCGGAAGGATCCGTGAAAACCCCCCCCCCCCTCCCACCTCGACTTGCTGCAGCAGCGCAATGACACCGGCCCCGAAGACGATCACAGGAACGTAGTGCGGGATGATCAGGACCCATTCATCGTACGGTCCAGTTGCAGCTGCCTGTGTTCAGATATTACCTCTGAGAGAACAGGCCTGGGATCAGATATTACCTCTGAGAGAACAGGCCTGGTATCAGATATTACCTCTGAGAGAACAGGTCTGGTATCAGATATTACCTCTGAGAGAACAGGCCTGGTATCAGATATTACCTCTGAGAGAACAGGTCTGGGATCAGATATTACCTCTGAGAGAACAGGCCTGGTATCAGATATTACCTCTGAGAGAACAGGCCTGGGATCAGATATTACCTCTGAGAGAACAGGCCTGGTATCAGATATTACCTCTGAGAGAACAGGCCTGGGATCAGATATTACCTCTGAGAGAACAGGCCTGGTATCAGATATTCCCTCTGAGAGAACAGGCCTGGTTTCAGATATTACCTCTGAGAGAACAGGCCTGTTTTCAGATATTATTTAAATCTTTCAAAAACTTTGAGCGTTTTCTTCAGACCACCTGGAGTGCCAGATGGGGATGGTTTACAATTTTGGGACTTTTCTATTGGTTTCATTGGAACTGACAAGCTCAATTAATACGTGCAGCTAGGAGTATTTAAATGAAAATAGTATTTAAACCAAGAGAGAGAGAGAGAGTGTTGATAGGACAGCATCCCAGCCCAGGACTAAGGAAAGCTGAGTATTGATAGGTCAGCATCCCAGCCCAGGACTAAGGAAAGCTGAGTATTGATAGGTCAGCATCCCAGCCCAGGACTAAGGAAAGCTGAGTATTGATAGGTCAGCATCCCAGCCCAGGACTAAGGAAAGCTGAGTATTGATAGGTCAGCATCCCAGCCCAGGACTAAGGAAAGCTGAGTATTGATAGGTCAGCATCCCAGCCCAGGACTAAGGAAAGCTGAGTATTGATAGGTCAGCATCCCAGCCCAGGACTAAGGAAAGGCGAGTGAATAAAGGCTGCTGCAGTTGAAACTTATCTTCCTTTGTCCTTTTTACTACTCCTTGTCCTCTTCATCCTCCTCCTCTTCCTCCTCCTTCATCCTCTTCCTTCATCCTCCTCCTCCTTCTTCCTCCTCTTCTTCCTTCATCCTTCTCCTCCTCCTCTTCCTCCTCCTTCATCTTCTTCCTTCATCCTCTTCCTCATCCTCCTCCTCTTCCTCTTCCTTCATCCTCCTCCTCTTCCTTCATCCTCTTCCTCCTCCCCTTCCTCTTCCTCCTCTTCCTCATCCTCATCCTCCTCTTCCTTCACTTCTTCCTCTGGTTTTATCTCCACTTCTCTCTCTGACCCGGTACTCTGAACACCTAATGTGTTCCTAATGAGCAGCACTGTCTATCAGAACAAGAGGACAGAGTAACACACTGTTGCTGTTCCTCAATGTGTGTGTGTGTGTGTGTGTGTGTGTGTGTGTGTGTGTGTGTGTGTGTACTGTGTGTGTGTGTGTCCATGTACCTGTGTGTTCAGGCTTGTGTGCGTGTGTAGCCTATCAACACACACAGAGCAGAGTGAGATTAACACATTCTTGTCTCTCATTAGTCACTGTAGGAAAGTGAAAGACATGAAAGACATGGTGAAAACTTATTCCCCAGTAGGCAAAAGTAGTTGCAATGACATAATGACCACATTTCAACTCTGATTGTATCCGTTGCTTCTACATTTTCATCAGGGCGTTTCTATCTGGACTGGACCCTGGATATATACAAGATAAATACAATTAAATAATTACAGTAGGCATTACACAGTACGGTCAAGTGACTTTAACAGTATCTGACAGTCTGCTCGGTTGCAAGTAAAATTCTGTATTTCATATTAAAGTACACCTACAGTAATGTAGAGTATCGTATTACAGTACACCTACAGTAATGTAGAGTATTGTATTACAGTACACCTACAGGAATATAGAGTATCATATTACAGTACACCTACAGTAATGTAGAGTATCGTATTACAGTACTCCTACAGTAATATAGAGTATCATATTACAGTACACCTACAGTAATATAGAGTATCATATTACAGTACACCTACAGTAATATAGTGTATCATATTACAGTACTCCTACAATAATATAGAGTATCATATTACAGTACATCTACAGTAAAATAAATACATTATCAAAGCAAGTACTGTGTAATGACAGACAGTACAATATCGTAAAATTGACTTTATTTTACTGTAAAACAATAAATGCTACCGTATCTGTAGAATTAATTAAATTTGTTGAGGGTAGGGGTTTGTATTTCACAGTTTTTTACTGTAATTACAAGGGATTGGTGCAAGCAGGTTGGCTGCTAGGTGAAGGGTTTCCACATTACAGCATATTAATGAATTGTTGGTGTTTTACATCACTTCCACATCTAGAGACCTGAATTAACAAACTGGCAGGGACTCCATGGTTAAACAGACAAAAAGAACATGGCAACATGCTCAACCATTTAAGGGTAAAGACTTCCCGCCACTCCAATCTATCCCCTACATATTTTAAATAGATTGGAATCATAACCACACAGCAGGAGTGCTTGTTTGGTACAGTATTCTCACTCAAGGGCGCAACAAATATAGCCTCTTACAAGACACGCCTCAAAATATGTTAATGAGCCAGAAACAACAACACCATGCGCCCACTAGTGGTCAAACGTTTTTTTTGGGGACCACCAAAAATACAGTATGTCACTGTATTCTGTGTGGGTGGTAATTACAGTACCACTCGAAATACAGCAATTCTTTCCCCCGCTGTCACGCCCTGGCCTTAGTATTCTTTGTTTTCTTTATTATTTTAGTTAGGTCAGGGTGTGACATGGGGAATGTTTGTGTTTTGTTGGTTTTGGGTGTTTTTCATGGTAAAGGGGTTGTTGTATAGTATATGGGTTTGTGTGGAGTTCAGATGTCTAGCGTTGTCTATGTATGTTTAGTTATCTAGGAGAGTCTATGGTTACCTGAATGAGTTCCCAATTAGAGACAGCTGATTTCGGTTGTCTCTGATTGGGAGCCTTATTTAGGGTAGCCATGGGCTCTCATTGGTTGTGGGTAATTGTCTATGTAGAACGTTTGTAGCCTGTTGTATGTGCACAACGTTATTTAGCTTCACGGTCGTTTGTTGTTTTGTATAGTTTGATAAAGTGTGTCGTGTTTATTTTCGTCATCTTTTAAAAATAAAAGAAGATGGCATATTTTCCTAAAGCTGCGTTTTGGTCCATCAATCCTCCACACGATCGTGACAGAATTACCCACCATCGGACCAAGCAGCGGAAAACAAAGCAACAGCAGCAATGTCAAGACTCCTGGACGTGGGAGGAAATTCTAGACGGGAGAGGACCCTGGTCACAGCCAGGGGAATATCACTGCCCCAAGGCAGAGATGGAGGCAGCACGGCGACACGGGAGGAAGCCCAAGAGACAGCACAAAAATTTTTTTGGAGGGGGGCACTTGGAGCAGTCGGCGAAGTTGAGGGGTGAGTCTGAGTGGGTCGAGGAGTTATTGGACAGATTGGAGGAGAGTGAACGAAGGGGAGATTATGAGACATTCGAAGAGTTGTTGACGAAATTGGAGGAGAGTGAAGAGAGAGAGCTGTTGGTTTGGCAGAGTATGCAATGCATTCTCCCTGAGGAGCGTATTAGCTGTCCGATGCCACCTGTGTCAGTTCCTCGTACTCAGCCTGAAACTTGTGTTAAAGTTCCGGAACATTTGATGCCGGCTATACACACCAGGTCTCCAGTACACCTTCACAACCCGGTGTGTCCTGTTCCTAATTTTTGCACTCATCCTGAGATGCATGTCCCCAGCCCTGTACCACTAGTTCCGGCACCAAGCACTAGGTCTAAGGTGCGTCTCCAGAGCCCTTTACGCACTGTTCCTGCTCCCCGCACTAGCTTTGAGGTGCGTGTTTCCAGCCCATTACCACCAGTGCCTACACCACGCATCAAGCTTCCTGGGTGTCTCCAGAGCCCTGTTCTTCCTCCACGTACTAGCCCTGTGGTGCGTGTCTCCAGCACATTACCACCAGTACCTACACCACGCACCAAGCCCTCTGTGTGTCTCCAGAGTCCTGTACGCACTGTTCCTTCTCCCCGTACTCGCCCTGATGTGCGGGTCCTCAGCCCGGTACCACCAGTACCGGTACCACGCACAAGGCCTATAGTACGCCTTGAGAGTCCAGTGTGCCCTGTTGTTGCTCCCCGCACTAGCCTTGAGATGCGTGTCCCTAGCCCGGTACCACCAGTTCCGGCACCACGCACTAGGCCTAATGTGCGTCTCCAGGGTCCAGTATGCCCTGTTCCTTCTCCCCGCACTAGCCCTGAGATGCGTGTTCCCAGCCCGATACCACCAGTGCCGGCACCACGCACTAGGCCTAATGTGCGTCTCCAGGGTCCAGTATGCCCTGTTCCTTCTCCCCGCACTAGCCCTGAGATGCGTGTCCCCAGCCCGGTGCCACCAGTCCCGGCACCACGCACCAGGCCTACAGTGCGCCTCAGCCGGCAGGAGTCTGCCGTCTGCACAGCGATGACTGAACTGCCCGTCTCCCCAGCGCCATCTGAGCCATCCGTCTCCCCAGCGCCATCTGAGCCATCCGTCTCCCCAGCGCCATCTGAGCCATCCGTCTGCAATGAGCCTGCAAAGCCGCCCGTCTGCCATGAGCCTGCAAAGCCGCCCGTCTGCCATGAGCCTACTGAGCCGTCCGCCAGACAGGAGCCGCTAGAGCCGCCAGCCAGACAGGAGCCGCTAGAGCCGTCCGTCAGACAGGAGCTGCCAGAGTCGCCAACCAGACAGGATCTGCCAGAGCCGCCAACCAGACAGGATCTGCCAGAGCCGCCAACCAGACAGGATCTGCCAGATCAGTCAGCCAGCCATGAGCAGCCAGATCCGTCAGCCAGCCATGAGCAGCCAGATCCGTCAGCTAGCCATGAGCAGCCAGATCCGTCAGCTAGCCATGAGCAGCCAGATCCGTCAGCCAGCCATGAGCAGCCAGATCCGTCAGCCAGCCATGAGCAGCTAGATCCGTCAGCCAGCCATGAGCAGCCAGATCCGTCAGCCAGCCATGAGCAGCCAGATCCGTCAGCTAGCCATGAGCAGCCAGATCCGTCAGCTAGCCATGAGCAGCCAGATCCGTCAGCTAGCCATGAGCAGCCAGATCCGTCAGCTAGCCTTGAGCAGCCAGATCCGTCAGCTAGCCATGAGCAGCCAGATCCGTCAGCTAGCCATGAGCAGCCAGATCCGTCAGCTAGCCATGAGCAGCCAGATCCGTCAGCTAGCCATGAGCAGCCAGATCCGTCAGCTAGCCTTGAGCAGCCAGATCCGTCAGCTAGCCATGAGCAGCCAGATCCGTCAGCTAGCCATGAGCAGCCAGATCCGTCAGCTAGCCATGAGCAGCCAGATCCGTCAGCTAGCCATGAGCAGCCAGATCCGTCAGCCAGCCATCGGCCGTCCCTCAGTCCGGAGCTGCAGTCCCTCAGTCCGGAGCTGCCGTTCCTCAGTCCGGAGCTGCAGTCCCTCAGTCCGGAGCTGCAGTCCCTCAGTCCGGAGCTGCCGTTCCTCAGTCCGGAGCTGCCCCTTATCCTGGTGCTGCCCCTTATCCTGGGGCTGTCCCTTACCCTGGTACTGCCCCTTAGTTCGGAACTGCCCCTTACCCTGGTACTGCCCCTTACCCTGGTACTGCCCCTTAGTCCGGAGCTGCTCCTTAGTCCGGAACTGCCCCTTAATGCAATGGGGTTAATGTGGAGAGGGGTCATTTTGAGGAAGCTAAGGAGGTGGTTAGGGACTGTGGTGACGTGGGGACCACGACCAGAGCCGGAGCCGCCACCGTGGATGGAAGCCCACCCAGACCCTCCCCTAGACTGTGTGGGTGGTGCGCCCGGAGTTCGCACCTTAAGGGGGGGGTTATGTCACGCCCTGGCCTTAGTATTCTTTGTTTTCTTTATTATTTTAGTTAGGTCAGGGTGTGACATGGGGAATGTTTGTGTTTTGTTGGTTTTGGGTGTTTTTTATGGTAAAGGGGTTGTTGTATAGTATATGGGTTTGTGTGGAGTTCAGATGTCTAGCGTTGTCTATGTATGTTTAGTTATCTAGGAGAGTCTATGGTTACCTGAATGAGTTCCCAATTAGAGACAGCTGATTTCGGTTGTCTCTGATTGGGAGCCTTATTTAGGGTAGCCATGGGCTCTCATTGGTTGTGGGTAATTGTCTATGTAGAACGTTTGTAGCCTGTGTGTGTATGTGCACAACGTTATTTAGCTTCACGGTCGTTTGTTGTTTTGTATAGTTTGATAAAGTGTGTCGTGTTTATTTTCGTCATCTTTTAAAAATAAAAGAAGATGGCATATTTTCCTAAAGCTGCGTTTTGGTCCATCAATCCTCCACACGATCGTGACACCCGCCCCCAAAACATATTCCTAAGTACCACAATTTACAGTATGCTGCAGGGAAACATTTCAGAGTATTTTACTGTTGATAATACAACACATTTAGTTCTCCAGTACAGTGTGTAACGGATGTGAAATGGCTAGCTAGTTAGCGGGTACGCGCTAGTAGCATTTCAATCAGTTACGTCACTTGCTCTGAGACTTAAGTAGTGTTGCCCCTTGCTTTGCAAGGGCCGCGGCTTTTGTGGAGCGATGGGTAACGACCGTGCTTCGTGGGTGACTGTTGTCGATGTGTGCAGAGGGTCCCTGGTTCGCGCCCGTGTCGGGGCGAGGGGACGGTGTAAACTTATACTGTTACAAGTGCAGCAGCTTATTGAACTGAAACACGAGTGGTCCTGAGTGCCCCTGGATTGGACGGCTTCCTGTAGTTTATATCTACTTCCAGAAAATCAGTGATAGTTATATACCTCTATAAAGAAATAGTTATACGCAGTTGAAGTCAGAAGTGTACATACACTAAGTTGACTGTGCCTTTAAACAGCTTGGAAAATTCCAGAAAATTATGTCATGGCTTTAGAAGCTTCTGATAGGCTAATTGACATCATTTGAGTCAATTGGAGGTGTACCTGTGGATGTATTTCAAGGCCTACCTTAAAACTCTATGCCTCTTTGCTTGACATCATGGGAAAATCAAAAGAAATCAGTCAAGACCTCAGAAAAAAAATTGTAGACCTCCACAAGTCTGGTTCATCCTTGGGAGCAATTTCCAAACGCCTGAAGGTACCACGTTCATCTGTACAAACAATAGTACACAAGTATAAACACCATGGGACCACGCAGCCGTCATACCGCTCAGGAAGGAGACGCGTTCTGTCTCCTGGAGATGAATGTACTTTGGTGTGAAAACAGGTACAAAAGTATCTATATCCACAGTAAAACGAGTTCTATATCGACATAACCTGAAAGGCTGCTCAGCAAGGAAGAAGTCACTGCTCCAAAACTGCCATAAAAAAGCCAGACTATGGTTTTTAACTGCACATGGGGACAAAGATCGTACTTTTTGGAGAAATGTCCTCTGGTCTGATGAAACAAAAATAGAACTGTTCGGCCATAATGACCATCGTTATGTTTGGAGGAAAAAGGGGGAGGCTTGCAAAATGAAGAACACCATCCCAACCGTGAAGCACGGGGGTGGCAGCATCATGTTGTGGGGGTGCTTTGCTGCAGGAGGGACTGGTGCTCTTCGCAAAATAAATAGCATCATGAGGCAGGGAAATTATGTTGATATATTGAAGCAACATCTCAATACATCAGTCAGGAAGTTAAAGCTTGGTCGCAAATGGGTCTTCCAAATGGAGAATGACCCCAATCATACTTCCAAAGTTCTGGCAAAATGGCTTAAGGACAACAAAGTCAAGGTGTTGGAGTGGCCATCACAAAGCCCTGACCTCAATCTTATAGAAAATATGTGGGCAGAACTGAGTCTCTCTGCAGCTCCTCTTCCCTCAGCCTCTGAGTCTCTCTGCAGCTCCTCTTCCCTCAGCCTCTGAGTCTGTCTCTCTGCAGCTCCTCTTCCCTCAGCCTCTGAGTCTCTCTGCAGCTCCTCTTCCCTCAGCCTCTGAGTCTCTCTGCAGCTCCTCTTCCCTCAGCCTCTGAGTCTAAGTCTCTCTGCAGCTCCTCTTCCCTCAGCCTCTGAGTCTAAGTCTCTCTGCAGCTCCTCTTCCCTCAGCCTCTGAGTCTAAGTCTCTCTGCAGCTCCTCTTCCCTCAGCCTCTGAGTCTGTCTCTCTGCAGCTCCTCTTCCCTCAGCCTCTGAGTCTCTCTGCAGCTCCTCTTCCCTCAGCCTCTGAGTCTAAGTCTCTCTGCAGCTCCTCTTCCCTCAGCCTCTGAGTCTAAGTCTCTCTGCAGCTCCTCTTCCCTCAGCCTCTGAGTCTCTCTGCAGCTCCTCTTCCCTCAGCCTCTGAGTCTGTCTCTCTGCAGCTCCTCTTCCCTCAGCCTCTGAGTCTCTCTGCAGCTCCTCTTCCCTCAGCCTCTGAGTCTAAGTCTCTCAGCAGCTCATCTTCCCTCAGCCTCTGGCCTGCCATAGTTTCTACCTTTTCCATTATTGTTTATTTCCCTTAATTCTGTTATTTTTTTCTCCCCCAGAGCAGTAGGCTAACTGTTTTCCCCTGTGCTGCTAAATCCCAGGGGGGGGAATAACCCTCCCAGTGAGACCGAGAGTTGTTTGGTTCCATCTGAGGAGACACACATGCCTGTGCAAACGCACAATCAATATTAATCGACTCCGGGGGGGAAGCGGAGCGACTTCCAAAGTGGATGTTACAGCCGGAGTTGGAGATAATATTTCAGGTTGGTCGAGGCAGATCGCAGACTGCTCGGTTGTGGTCACTCTCTCCCCCGGGGTTATTGATGACCTGCAGGCAGAGGACACTCTGTTTCTATTCTCAGTCCTCTGTCTCTCTCTCCATCTCTCTTTTATATGGCTTTTTTTTTAAATCTCTTATTTTTTTCACCTGTCTTGGAGGATGTGGAAGGTTGAAATTATGACTATTTGTTGCAAGTTTAGGGCTCATTTCAGTTTTCATTTGAAGTCGATTTCGGTTCCTTGCTGCACTTGATTGAATGAAGGACGCATTTGCAGATATTAAACAGCTGTCACTCATGGAAATTAAAAAATATCATCCTCTCTTCAAGTTAATGCTGATAAGTCATGTCTAATTTATGTGTTACGAACACAGATGGGAAGCTATTATGGCTGAACAGAAAACAACAGTTCAATATCTGGATCACCACATGGTTTATCATAATGGATTACAGATCATCACATGGTTTATCATAATGGATTACAGATCATCACATGGTTTATCATAATGGATTACAGGTCACCAAATGGTTTATCATAATGGATTACAGATCATCACATGGTTTATCATAATGGATTACAGATCATCACATGGTTTATCATAATGGATTACAGATCATCACATGGTTTATCATAATGGATTACAGATCATCACATGGTTTATCATAATGGATTACAGATCATCACATGGTTTATCATAATGGATTACAGATCATCACATGGTTTATCATAATGGATTACAGATCATCACATGGTTTATCATAATGGATTACAGGTCACCACATGGTTTATCATAATGGATTACAGATCATCACATGGTTTATCATAATGGATTACAGATCATCACATGGTTTATCATAATGGATTACAGATCATCACATGGTTTATCATAATGGATTACAGATCATCACATGGTTTATCATAATGGATTACAGATCATCACATGGTTTATCATAATGGATTACAGATCATCACATGGTTTATCATAATGGATTACAGATCATCACATGGTTTATCATAATGGATTACAGATCATCACATGGTTTATCATAATGGATTACAGATCATCACATGGTTTATCATAATAGATTACAGATCATCACATGGTTTATCATAATAGATTACAGATCATCACATGGTTTATCATAATAGATTACAGATCATCACATGGTTTATCATAATGGATTACAGATCATCACATGGTTTATCATAATGGATTACAGATCATCACATGGTTCATCATAATGGATTACAGATCATCACATGGTTCATCATAATGGATTACAGATCATCACATGGTTTATCATAATGGATTACAGATCATCACATGGTTTATCATAATGGATTACAGATCATCACATGGTTCATCATAATGGATTACAGATCATCACATGGTTTATCATAATGGATTACAGATCATCACATGGTTTATCATAATGGATTACAGATCATCACATGGTTTATCATAATGGATTACAGATCATCACATGGTTTATCATAATGGATTACAGATCATCACATGGTTTATCATAATAGATTACAGATCATCACATGGTTTATCATAATGGATTACAGATCATGACATGGTTTATCATAATGGATTACAGATCATCACATGGTTTATCATAATGGATTACAGATCATCACATGGTTTATCATAATGGATTACAGATCATCACATGGTTTATCATAATGGATTACAGATCATCACATGGTTTATCATAATGGATTACAGATCATCACATGGTTCATCATAATGGATTACAGATCATCACATGGTTTATCATAATGGATTACAGATCATCACATGGTTTATCATAATAGATTACAGATCATCACATGGTCACCACATGGTTTATCATAATGGATTACAGATCATCACATGGTCAACACATGGTTTATCATAATGGATTACAGGTCACCACATGGTTTATCATAATGGATTACAGATCATCACATGGTTTATCATAATGGATTACAGATCATCACATGGTTTATCATAATGGATTACAGATCATCACATGGTTTATCATAATGGATTACAGATCATCACATGGTTTATCATAATGGATAACAGATCATCACATGGTTTATCATAATGGATTACAGATCATCACATGGTTTATCATAATGGATTACAGATCATCACATGGTTTATCATAATGGATTACAGATCATCACATGGTTTATCATAATGGATTACAGATCATCACATGGTTTATCATAATGGATTACAGATCATCACATGGTTTATCATAATGGATTACAGATCATCACATGGTCACCACATGGTTTATCATAATGGATTACAGATCATCACATGGTTTATCATAATGGATTACAGGTCATCACATGGTTTATCATAATGGATTACAGATCATCACATGGTCACCACATGGTTTATCATAATGGATTACAGATCATCACATGGTTTATCATAATGGATTACAGATCATCACATGGTTTATCATAATGGATTACAGATCATCACATGGTTTATCATAATGGATTACAGATCATCACATGGTTTATCATAATGGATTACAGGTCATCACATGGTTTATCATAATGGATTACAGATCATCACATGGTTTATCATAATGGATTACAGATCATCACATGGTTAAATGGATTACAGATCATCACATGGTTCATCATAATGGATTACAGATCATCACATGGTTTATCATAATGGATTACAGATCATCACATGGTTCATCATAATGGATTACAGATCATCACATGGTTCATCATAATGGATTACAGATCATCACATGGTTCATCATAATGGATTACAGATCATCACATGGTTTAGTAGAATGGATTACAGATCATCACATGGTTTATCATAATGGATTACAGGTCACCACATGGTTTATCATAATGGATTACAGATCATCACATGGTTTATCATAATGGATTACAGATCATCACATGGTTTATCATAATGGATTACAGATCATCACATGGTTTATCATAATGGATTACAGATCATCACATGGTTTATCATAATGGATTACAGATCATCACATGGTCACCACATGGTTTATCATAATGGATTACAGATCATCACATGGTTTATCATAATGGATTACAGATCATCACATGGTTTATCATAATGGATTACAGATCATCACATG
>NC_074697.1:17640066-17695066 GCF_029448725.1 Salvelinus fontinalis | reverse complement strand
CTGACTGTTGCACCTCCCACAGAGAGGTGTAAGGCTGTGCTCTGACTGTTGAACGTCCCACAGAGGTGTAAGGCTGGGCTCTGACTGTTGAACCTCCCACAGAGGGGCGTGAGGCTGGGCTCTGACTGTTGAACCTCCCACAGAGAGGTGTAAGGCTGGGCTCTGACTGTTGAACCTCCCACAGAGAGGTGTAAGGCTCTGACTGTTGAACCTCCCACAGAGGGGTGTAAGGCTGGGCTCTGACTGTTGAACCTCCCACATAGGGGCGTAAGGCTGGGCTCTGACTGTTGAAACTCCCACAGAGGGGCGTAAGGCTGGGCTCTGACTGTTGAACCTCCCACAGAGAGGTGTAAGGCTGGGCTCTGACTGTTGAACCTCCCACAGAGTGTTGTAAGGCTCTGACTGTTGAACCTCCCACAGAGAGGTGTAAGGCTGGTCTCTGACTGTTGAACCTCCCACAGAGTGTTGTAAGGCTCTGACTGTTGAACCTCCCACAGAGAGGTGTAAGGCTGGTCTCTGACTGTTGAACCTCCCACAGAGAGGTGCAAGGCTGGGCTCTGACTGTTGAATCTCCCACAGAGGGGTGTAAGGCTGGGCTCTGACTGTTGAACCTCCCACAGAGGGGTGTAAGGCTGGGCTCTGACTGTTGAACCTCCCACAGAGAGGTGTAAGGCTGGGCTCTGACTGTTGAACCTCCCACAGAGAGGTGTTAGGCTGGGCTCTGGCTGTTGAACCTCCCACAGAGAGGTGTAAGGCTGGGCTCTGACTGTTGAACCTCCCACAGAGAGGTGTAAGGCTGGGCTCTGACTGTTGAACCTCCCACAGAGAGGTGTAAGGCTGGGCTCTGACTGTTGAACCTCCCACAGAGAGGTGTAAGGCTGGGCTCTGACTGTTGAACCTCCCACAGAGGGGTGTAAGGCTCTGACTGTTGAACCTCCCACAGAGGGGCGTAAGGCTCTGACTGTTGCACCTCCCACAGAGAGGTGTAAGGCTGTGCTCTGACTGTTGAACGTCCCACAGAGGTGTAAGGCTGGGCTCTGACTGTTGAACCTCCCACAGAGGGGCGTGAGGCTGGGCTCTGACTGTTGAACCTCCCACAGAGAGGTGTAAGGCTGGGCACTGACTGTTGAACCTCCCACATAGAGGTGTAAGGCTCTGACTGTTGAACCTCCCACAGAGGGGTGTAAGGCTGGGCTCTGACTGTTGAACCTCCCACATAGGGGCGTAAGGCTGGGCTCTGACTGTTGAAACTCCCACAGAGGGGCGTAAGGCTGGGCTCTGACTGTTGAACCTCCCACAGAGAGGTGTAAGGCTGGGCTCTGACTTTTGAACCTCCCACAGAGAGGTGTAAGGCTCTGACTGTTGAACCCCCCACAGAGGGGCGTAAGGCTGGGCTCTGACTGTTGAACCTCCCACAGAGAGGTGTAAGGCTGGGCTCTGACTGTTGAACCTCCCACAGAGAGGTGTAAGGCTGGGCTCTGACTGTTGAACCTCCCACAGAGAGGTGTAAGGCTGGGCTCTGACTGTTGAATCTCCCACAGAGGGGTGTAAAGCTCTGACTGTTGAACCTCCCACAGAGGGGTGTAAGGCTGGGCTCTGACTGTTGAACCTCCCACAGAGAGGTGTAAGGCTGGGCTCTGACTGTTGAACCTCCCACAGAGAGGTGTAAGGCTGGGCACTGACTGTTGAACCTCCCACAGATGGGCGTAAGGCTGGGCTCTGACTGTTGACCCTCCCACAGAGAGGTGTAAGGCTGGGCTCTGACTATTGAACCTCCCACAGAGAGATGTAAGATTGGTCTCTGACTGTTGAACCTCCCACAGAGAGGTGTAAGGCTGGGCTCTGACTGTTGAACCTCCCACAGAGAGGTGTAAGGCTGGGCTCTGACTGTTGAACCTCCCACAGAGAGGTGTAAGGCTGGGCTCTGACTGTTGAACCTCCCACAGAGAGGTGTAAGGCTGGGCACTGACTGTTGAACCTCCCACAGAGGGGCGTAAGGCTGGGCTCTGACTGTTGAACCTCCCACAGAGAGGTGATAAGGCTGGGCTCTGACTATTGAACCTCCCACAGAGAGATGTAAGATTGGTCTCTGACTGTTGAAGCTCCCACAGAGAGGTGTAAGGCTGGGCTCTGACTGTTGAACCTCCCACAGAGAGGTGATAAGGCTGGGCTCTGACTATTGAACCTCCCACAGAGAGATGTAAGATTGGTCTCTGACTGTTGAAGCTCCCACAGAGAGGTGTAAGGCTGGGCTCTGACTGTTGAACCTCCCACAGAGAGGTGTTAGGCTGGGATCTGGCTGTTGAACCTCCCACAGAGAGGTGTAAGGCTGGGCTCTGACTGTTGAACCTCCCACAGAGAGTTGTAAGGCTGGGCTCTGACTGTTGAACCTCCCACAGAGAGGTGTAAGGCTGGGCTCTGACTGTTGAACCTCCCACAGAGAGGTGTAAGGCTGGGCTCTGACTGTTGAACCTCCCACAGAGAGGTGTAAGGCTGGGCTCTGACTGTTGAACCTCCCACAGAGAGGTGTAAGGCTGGGCTCTGACTGTTGAACCTCCCACAGAGAGGTGTAAGGCTGGGCACTGACTGTTGAACCTCCCACAGAGGGGCGTAAGGCTGGGCTCTGACTGTTGAACCTCCCACAGAGAGGTGATAAGGCTGGGCTCTGACTATTGAACCTCCCACAGAGAGATGTAAGATTGGTCTCTGACTGTTGAAGCTCCCACAGAGAGGTGTAAGGCTGGGCTCTGACTGTTGAACCTCCCACAGAGAGGTGTTAGGCTGGGATCTGGCTGTTGAACCTCCCACAGAGAGGTGTAAGGCTGGGCTCTGACTGTTGAACCTCCCACAGAGAGGTGTAAGGCTGGGCTCTGACTGTTGAACCTCCCACAGAGAGGTGTTAGGCTGGGATCTGGCTGTTGAACCTCCCACAGAGAGGTGTAAGGCTGGGCTCTGACTGTTGAACCTCCCACAGA
This sequence comes from Salvelinus fontinalis, assembly GCF_029448725.1. Classification (NCBI taxonomy): domain Eukaryota; kingdom Metazoa; phylum Chordata; class Actinopteri; order Salmoniformes; family Salmonidae; genus Salvelinus; species Salvelinus fontinalis. The sequence goes on along the minus strand of NC_074697.1, from coordinate 17,692,091 downwards.
GAGTTGTAAGGCTGGGCTCTGACTGTTGAAACTCCCACAGAGAGGTGTAAGGCTGGGCTCTGACTGTTGAACCTCCCACAAAGAGGTGTAAGGCTGGGCTCTGACTGTTGAACCTCCCAAAGAGGGGTGTAAGGCTCTGACTGTTGAACCTCCCACAGAGGGGCGTAAGGCTCTGATTTTTGCACCTCCCACAGAGAGGTGTAAGGCTGTGCTCTGACTGTTGAACGTCCCACAGAGGTGTAAGGCTGGGCTCTGACTGTTGAACCTCCCACAGAGGGGCGTGAGGCTGGGCTCTGACTGTTGAACCTCCCACAGAGAGGTGTAAGGCTGGGCACTGACTGTTGAACCTCCCACAGAGAGGTGTAAGGCTCTGACTGTTGCACCTCCCACAGAGAGGTGTAAGGCTGGGCTCGGACTGTTGAACCTCCCACAGAGAGGTGTAAGGCTGGGCTCTGACTGTTGAACCTCCCACAGAGGGGTGTAAGGCTGGGCTCTGACTGTTGAACCTCCCACAGAGAGATGTAAGGCTGGGCTCTGACTGTTGAACCTGCCACAGAGAGGTGTAAGGCACTGACTGTTGAACCTCCCACAGAGAGGTGTAAGGCTGGGCTCTGACTGTTGAACCTCCCACAGAGAGGTGTAAGGCTGGGCTCTGACTGTTGAACCTCCCACAGAGAGGTGTAAGGCTGGGCTCTGACTGTTGAACCTCCCACAGAGAGGTGTAAGGCTGGGCTCTGACTGTTGAACCTCCCACAGAGGGGTGTAAGGCTCTGACTGTTGAACCTCCCACAGAGGGGCGTAAGGCTCTGACTGTTGCACCTCCCACAGAGAGGTGTAAGGCTGTGCTCTGACTGTTGAACGTCCCACAGAGGTGTAAGGCTGGGCTCTGACTGTTGAACCTCCCACAGAGGGGCGTGAGGCTGGGCTCTGACTGTTGAACCTCCCACAGAGAGGTGTAAGGCTGGGCACTGACTGTTGAACCTCCCACAGAGAGGTGTAAGGCTCTGACTGTTGAACCTCCCACAGAGGGGTGTAAGGCTGGGCTCTGACTGTTGAACCTCCCACATAGGGGCGTAAGGCTGGGCTCTGACTGTTGAAACTCCCACAGAGGGGCGTAAGGCTGGGCTCTGACTGTTGAACCTCCCACAGAGAGGTGTAAGGCTGGGCTCTGACTTTTGAACCTCCCACAGAGAGGTGTAAGGCTCTGACTGTTGAACCCCCCACAGAGGGGCGTAAGGCTGGGCTCTGACTGTTGAACCTCCCACAGAGAGGTGTAAGGCTGGGCTCTGACTGTTGAACCTCCCACAGAGAGGTGTAAGGCTGGGCTCTGACTGTTGAACCTCCCACAGAGAGGTGTAAGGCTGGGCTCTGACTGTTGAATCTCCCACAGAGGGGTGTAAAGCTCTGACTGTTGAACCTCCCACAGAGGGGTGTAAGGCTGGGCTCTGACTGTTGAACCTCCCACAGAGAGGTGTAAGGCTGGGCTCTGACTGTTGAACCTCCCACAGAGAGGTGTAAGGCTGGGCACTGACTGTTGAACCTCCCACAGATGGGCGTAAGGCTGGGCTCTGACTGTTGACCCTCCCACAGAGAGGTGTAAGGCTGGGCTCTGACTATTGAACCTCCCACAGAGAGATGTAAGATTGGTCTCTGACTGTTGAACCTCCCACAGAGAGGTGTAAGGCTGGGCTCTGACTGTTGAACCTCCCATAGAGAGGTGTAAGGCTGGGCACTGACTGTTGAACCTCCCACAGAGGGGCGTAAGGCTGGGCTCTGACTGTTGAACCTCCCACAGAGAGGTGTAAGGCTGGGCTCTGACTATTGAACCTCCCACAGAGAGATGTAAGATTGGTCTCTGACTGTTGAAGCTCCCACAGAGAGGTGTAAGGCTGGGCTCTGACTGTTGAACCTCCCACAGAGAGGTGTTAGGCTGGGCTCTGGCTGTTGAACCTCCCACAGAGAGGTGTAAGGCTGGGCTCTGACTGTTGAACCTCCCACAGAGAGGTGTAAGGCTGGGCTCTGACTGTTGAACCTCCCACAGAGAGGTGTAAGGCTGGACTCTGACTGTTGAACCTCCCACAGAGAGGTGTAAGGCTGGGCTCTGACTGTTGAACCTCCCACAGAGAGGTGTAAGGCTGGGCTCTGACTGTTGAACCTCCCACAGAGAGGTGTAAGGCTGGGCTCTGACTGTTGAACCTCCCACAGAGAGGTGTAAGGCTGGGCTCTGACTGTTGAACCTCCCACAGAGAGGTGTAAGGCTGGGCACTGACTGTTGAACCTCCCACAGAGGGGCGTAAGGCTGGGCTCTGACTGTTGAACCTCCCACAGAGAGGTGATAAGGCTGGGCTCTGACTATTGAACCTCCCACAGAGAGATGTAAGATTGGTCTCTGACTGTTGAAGCTCCCACAGAGAGGTGTAAGGCTGGGCTCTGACTGTTGAACCTCCCACAGAGAGGTGATAAGGCTGGGCTCTGACTATTGAACCTCCCACAGAGAGATGTAAGATTGGTCTCTGACTGTTGAAGCTCCCACAGAGAGGTGTAAGGCTGGGCTCTGACTGTTGAACCTCCCACAGAGAGGTGTTAGGCTGGGATCTGGCTGTTGAACCTCCCACAGAGAGGTGTAAGGCTGGGCTCTGACTGTTGAACCTCCCACAGAGAGTTGTAAGGCTGGGCTCTGACTGTTGAAACTCCCACAGAGAGGTGTAAGGCTGGGCTCTGACTGTTGAACCTCCCACAAAGAGGTGTAAGGCTGGGCTCTGACTGTTGAACCTCCCAAAGAGGGGTGTAAGGCTCTGACTGTTGAACCTCCCACAGAGGGGCGTAAGGCTCTGATTTTTGCACCTCCCACAGAGAGGTGTAAGGCTGTGCTCTGACTGTTGAACGTCCCACAGAGGTGTAAGGCTGGGCTCTGACTGTTGAACCTCCCACAGAGGGGCGTGAGGCTGGGCTCTGACTGTTGAACCTCCCACAGAGAGGTGTAAGGCTGGGCACTGACTGTTGAACCTCCCACAGAGAGGTGTTAGGCTCTGACTGTTGCACCTCCCACAGAGAGGTGTAAGGCTGGGCTCGGACTGTTGAACCTCCCACAGAGAGGTGTAAGGCTGGGCTCTGACTGTTGAACCTCCCACAGAGGGGTGTAAGGCTCTGACTGTTGAACCTCCCACAGAGAGGTGTAAGGCTGGTCTCTGACTGTTGAACCTCCCACAGAGTGTTGTAAAGCTCTGACTGTTGAACCTCCCACAGAGAGGTGTAAGGCTGGTCTCTGACTGTTGAACCTCCCACAGAGAGGTGCAAGGCTGGGCTCTGACTGTTGAATCTCCCACAGAGGGGTGTAAGGCTGGGCTCTGACTGTTGAACCTCCCACAGAGGGGTGTAAGGCTGGGCTCTGACTGTTGAACCTCCCACAGAGAGGTGTAAGGCTGGGCTCTGACTGTTGAACCTCCCACAGAGAGGTGTTAGGCTGGGCTCTGGCTGTTGAACCTCCCACAGAGAGGTGTAAGGCTGGGCTCTGACTGTTGAACCTCCCACAGAGAGGTGTAAGGCTGGGCTCTGACTGTTGAACCTCCCACAGAGAGGTGTAAGGCTGGGCTCTGACTGTTGAACCTCCCAGAGAGAGGTGTAAGGCTGGGCTCTGACTGTTGAACCTCCCACAGAGGGGTGTAAGGCTCTGACTGTTGAACCTCCCACAGAGGGGCGTAAGGCTCTGACTGTTGCACCTCCCACAGAGAGGTGTAAGGCTGTGCTCTGACTGTTGAACGTCCCACAGAGGTGTAAGGCTGGGCTCTGACTGTTGAACCTCCCACAGAGGGGCGTGAGGCTGGGCTCTGACTGTTGAACCTCCCACAGAGAGGTGTAAGGCTGGGCACTGACTGTTGAACCTCCCACAGAGAGGTGTAAGGCTCTGACTGTTGAACCTCCCACAGAGGGGTGTAAGGCTGGGCTCTGACTGTTGAACCTCCCACATAGGGGCGTAAGGCTGGGCTCTGACTGTTGAAACTCCCACAGAGGGGCGTAAGGCTGGGCTCTGACTGTTGAACCTCCCACAGAGAGGTGTAAGGCTGGGCTCTGACTGTTGAACCTCCCACAGAGTGTTGTAAGGCTCTGACTGTTGAACCTCCCACAGAGAGGTGTAAGGCTGGTCTCTGACTGTTGAACCTCCCACAGAGAGGTGTAAGGCTGGTCTCTGACTGTTGAACCTCCCTCAGAGAGGTGCAAGGCTGGGCTCTGACTGTTGAATCTCCCACAGAGGGGTGTAAGGCTGGGCTCTGACTGTTGAACCTCCCACAGAGGGGTGTAAGGCTGGGCTCTGACTGTTGAACCTCCCACAGAGAGGTGTAAGGCTGGGCTCTGACTGTTGAACCTCCCACAGAGAGGTGTTAGGCTGGGCTCTGGCTGTTGAACCTCCCACAGAGAGGTGTAAGGCTGGGCTCTGACTGTTGAACCTCCCACAGAGAGGTGTAAGGCTGGGCTCTGACTGTTGAACCTCCCACAGAGAGGTGTAAGGCTGGGCTCTGACTGTTGAACCTCCCACAGAGAGGTGTAAGGCTGGGCTCTGACTGTTGAACCTCCCACAGAGGGGTGTAAGGCTCTGACTGTTGAACCTCCCACAGAGGGGCGTAAGGCTCTGACTGTTGCACCTCCCACAGAGAGGTGTAAGGCTGTGCTCTGACTGTTGAACGTCCCACAGAGGTGTAAGGCTGGGCTCTGACTGTTGAACCTCCCACAGAGGGGCGTGAGGCTGGGCTCTGACTGTTGAACCTCCCACAGAGAGGTGTAAGGCTGGGCACTGACTGTTGAACCTCCCACAGAGAGGTGTAAGGCTCTGACTGTTGAACCTCCCACAGAGGGGTGTAAGGCTGGGCTCTGACTGTTGAACCTCCCACATAGGGGCGTAAGGCTGGGCTCTGACTGTTGAAACTCCCACAGAGGGGCGTAAGGCTGGGCTCTGACTGTTGAACCTCCCACAGAGAGGTGTAAGGCTGGGCTCTGACTTTTGAACCTCCCACAGAGAGGTGTAAGGCTCTGACTGTTGAACCCCCCACAGAGGGGCGTAAGGCTGGGCTCTGACTGTTGAACCTCCCACAGAGAGGTGTAAGGCTGGGCTCTGACTGTTGAACCTCCCACAGAGAGGTGTAAGGCTGGGCTCTGACTGTTGAACCTCCCACAGAGAGGTGTAAGGCTGGGCTCTGACTGTTGAATCTCCCACAGAGGGGTGTAAAGCTCTGACTGTTGAACCTCCCACAGAGGGGTGTAAGGCTGGGCTCTGACTGTTGAACCTCCCACAGAGAGGTGTAAGGCTGGGCTCTGACTGTTGAACCTCCCACAGAGAGGTGTAAGGCTGGGCACTGACTGTTGAACCTCCCACAGATGGGCGTAAGGCTGGGCTCTGACTGTTGACCCTCCCACAGAGAGGTGTAAGGCTGGGCTCTGACTATTGAACCTCCCACAGAGAGATGTAAGATTGGTCTCTGACTGTTGAACCTCCCACAGAGAGGTGTAAGGCTGGGCTCTGACTGTTGAACCTCCCACAGAGAGGTGTAAGGCTGGGCTCTGACTGTTGAACCTCCCACAGAGAGGTGTAAGGCTGGGCTCTGACTGTTGAACCTCCCACAGAGAGGTGTAAGGCTGGGCACTGACTGTTGAACCTCCCACAGAGGGGCGTAAGGCTGGGCTCTGACTGTTGAACCTCCCACAGAGAGGTGATAAGGCTGGGCTCTGACTATTGAACCTCCCACAGAGAGATGTAAGATTGGTCTCTGACTGTTGAAGCTCCCACAGAGAGGTGTAAGGCTGGGCTCTGACTGTTGAACCTCCCACAGAGAGGTGATAAGGCTGGGCTCTGACTATTGAACCTCCCACAGAGATGTAAGATTGGTCTCTGACTGTTGAAGCTCCCACAGAGAGGTGTAAGGCTGGGCTCTGACTGTTGAACCTCCCACAGAGAGGTGTTAGGCTGGGATCTGGCTGTTGAACCTCCCACAGAGAGGTGTAAGGCTGGGCTCTGACTGTTGAACCTCCCACAGAGAGTTGTAAGGCTGGGCTCTGACTGTTGAACCTCCCACAGAGAGGTGTAAGGCTGGGCTCTGACTGTTGAACCTCCCACAGAGAGGTGTAAGGCTGGGCTCTGACTGTTGAACCTCCCACAGAGAGGTGTAAGGCTGGGCTCTGACTGTTGAACCTCCCACAGAGAGGTGTAAGGCTGGGCTCTGACTGTTGAACCTCCCACAGAGAGGTGTAAGGCTGGGCTCTGACTGTTGAACCTCCCACAGAGAGGTGTAAGGCTGGGCTCTGACTGTTGAACCTCCCACAGAGAGGTGTAAGGCTGGGCTCTGACTGTTGAACCTCCCACAGAGAGGTGTAAGGCTGGGCACTGACTGTTGAACCTCCCACAGAGGGGCGTAAGGCTGGGCTCTGACTGTTGAACCTCCCACAGAGAGGTGATAAGGCTGGGCTCTGACTATTGAACCTCCCACAGAGAGATGTAAGATTGGTCTCTGACTGTTGAAGCTCCCACAGAGAGGTGTAAGGCTGGGCTCTGACTGTTGAACCTCCCACAGAGAGGTGATAAGGCTGGGCTCTGACTATTGAACCTCCCACAGAGATGTAAGATTGGTCTCTGACTGTTGAAGCTCCCACAGAGAGGTGTAAGGCTGGGCTCTGACTGTTGAACCTCCCACAGAGAGGTGTTAGGCTGGGATCTGGCTGTTGAACCTCCCACAGAGAGGTGTAAGGCTGGGCTCTGACTGTTGAACCTCCCACAGAGAGTTGTAAGGCTGGGCTCTGACTGTTGAACCTCCCACAGAGAGGTGTAAGGCTGGGCTCTGACTGTTGAACCTCCCACAGAGAGGTGTAAGGCTGGGCTCTGACTGTTGAACCTCCCACAGAGAGGTGTAAGGCTGGGCTCTGACTGTTGAACCTCCCACAGAGAGGTGTAAGGCTGGGCTCTGACTGTTGAACCTCCCACAGAGAGGTGTAAGGCTGGGCACTGACTGTTGAACCTCCCACAGAGGGGCGTAAGGCTGGGCTCTGACTGTTGAACCTCCCACAGAGAGGTGATAAGGCTGGGCTCTGACTATTGAACCTCCCACAGAGAGATGTAAGATTGGTCTCTGACTGTTGAAGCTCCCACAGAGAGGTGTAAGGCTGGGCTCTGACTGTTGAACCTCCCACAGAGAGGTGTTAGGCTGGGATCTGGCTGTTGAACCTCCCACAGAGAGGTGTAAGGCTGGGCTCTGACTGTTGAACCTCCCACAGAGAGGTGTAAGGCTGGGCTCTGACTGTTGAACCTCCCACAGAGTGGTGTTAGGCTGGGATCTGGCTGTTGAACCTCCCACAGAGAGGTGTAAGGCTGGGCTCTGACTGTTGAACCTCCCACAGAGAGTTGTAAGGCTGGGCTCTGACTGTTGAAACTCCCACAGAGAGGTGTAAGGCTGGGCTCTGACTGTTGAACCTCCCACAAAGAGGTGTAAGGCTGGGCTCTGACTGTTGAACCTCCCAAAGAGGGGTGTAAGGCTCTGACTGTTGAACCTCCCACAGAGGGGCGTAAGGCTCTGATTTTTGCACCTCCCACAGAGAGGTGTAAGGCTGTGCTCTGACTGTTGAACGTCCCACAGAGGTGTAAGGCTGGGCTCTGACTGTTGAACCTCCCACAGAGGGGCGTGAGGCTGGGCTCTGACTGTTGAACCTCCCACAGAGAGGTGTAAGGCTGGGCACTGACTGTTGAACCTCCCACAGAGAGGTGTAAGGCTCTGACTGTTGCACCTCCCACAGAGAGGTGTAAGGCTGGGCTCGGACTGTTGAACCTCCCACAGAGAGGTGTAAGGCTGGGCTCTGACTGTTGAACCTCCCACAGAGGGGTGTAAGGCTGGGCTCTGACTGTTGAACCTCCCACAGAGAGATGTAAGGCTGGGCTCTGACTGTTGAACCTGCCACAGAGAGGTGTAAGGCACTGACTGTTGAACCTCCCACAGAGAGGTGTAAGGCTGGGCTCTGACTGTTGAACCTCCCACAGAGAGGTGTAAGGCTGGGCTCTGACTGTTGAACCTCCCACAGAGAGGTGTAAGGCTGGGCTCTGACTGTTGAACCTCCCACAGAGAGGTGTAAGGCTGGGCTCTGACTGTTGAACCTCCCACAGAGGGGTGTAAGGCTCTGACTGTTGAACCTCCCACAGAGGGGCGTAAGGCTCTGACTGTTGCACCTCCCACAGAGAGGTGTAAGGCTGTGCTCTGACTGTTGAACGTCCCACAGAGGTGTAAGGCTGGGCTCTGACTGTTGAACCTCCCACAGAGGGGCGTGAGGCTGGGCTCTGACTGTTGAACCTCCCACAGAGAGGTGTAAGGCTGGGCACTGACTGTTGAACCTCCCACAGAGAGGTGTAAGGCTCTGACTGTTGAACCTCCCACAGAGGGGTGTAAGGCTGGGCTCTGACTGTTGAACCTCCCACATAGGGGCGTAAGGCTGGGCTCTGACTGTTGAAACTCCCACAGAGGGGCGTAAGGCTGGGCTCTGACTGTTGAACCTCCCACAGAGAGGTGTAAGGCTGGGCTCTGACTTTTGAACCTCCCACAGAGAGGTGTAAGGCTCTGACTGTTGAACCCCCCACAGAGGGGCGTAAGGCTGGGCTCTGACTGTTGAACCTCCCACAGAGAGGTGTAAGGCTGGGCTCTGACTGTTGAACCTCCCACAGAGAGGTGTAAGGCTGGGCTCTGACTGTTGAACCTCCCACAGAGAGGTGTAAGGCTGGGCTCTGACTGTTGAATCTCCCACAGAGGGGTGTAAAGCTCTGACTGTTGAACCTCCCACAGAGGGGTGTAAGGCTGGGCTCTGACTGTTGAACCTCCCACAGAGAGGTGTAAGGCTGGGCTCTGACTGTTGAACCTCCCACAGAGAGGTGTAAGGCTGGGCACTGACTGTTGAACCTCCCACAGATGGGCGTAAGGCTGGGCTCTGACTGTTGACCCTCCCACAGAGAGGTGTAAGGCTGGGCTCTGACTATTGAACCTCCCACAGAGAGATGTAAGATTGGTCTCTGACTGTTGAACCTCCCACAGAGAGGTGTAAGGCTGGGCTCTGACTGTTGAACCTCCCATAGAGAGGTGTAAGGCTGGGCACTGACTGTTGAACCTCCCACAGAGGGGCGTAAGGCTGGGCTCTGACTGTTGAACCTCCCACAGAGAGGTGTAAGGCTGGGCTCTGACTATTGAACCTCCCACAGAGAGATGTAAGATTGGTCTCTGACTGTTGAAGCTCCCACAGAGAGGTGTAAGGCTGGGCTCTGACTGTTGAACCTCCCACAGAGAGGTGTTAGGCTGGGCTCTGGCTGTTGAACCTCCCACAGAGAGGTGTAAGGCTGGGCTCTGACTGTTGAACCTCCCACAGAGAGGTGTAAGGCTGGGCTCTGACTGTTGAACCTCCCACAGAGAGGTGTAAGGCTGGACTCTGACTGTTGAACCTCCCACAGAGAGGTGTAAGGCTGGGCTCTGACTGTTGAACCTCCCACAGAGAGGTGTAAGGCTGGGCTCTGACTGTTGAACCTCCCACAGAGAGGTGTAAGGCTGGGCTCTGACTGTTGAACCTCCCACAGAGAGGTGTAAGGCTGGGCTCTGACTGTTGAACCTCCCACAGAGAGGTGTAAGGCTGGGCACTGACTGTTGAACCTCCCACAGAGGGGCGTAAGGCTGGGCTCTGACTGTTGAACCTCCCACAGAGAGGTGATAAGGCTGGGCTCTGACTATTGAACCTCCCACAGAGAGATGTAAGATTGGTCTCTGACTGTTGAAGCTCCCACAGAGAGGTGTAAGGCTGGGCTCTGACTGTTGAACCTCCCACAGAGAGGTGATAAGGCTGGGCTCTGACTATTGAACCTCCCACAGAGAGATGTAAGATTGGTCTCTGACTGTTGAAGCTCCCACAGAGAGGTGTAAGGCTGGGCTCTGACTGTTGAACCTCCCACAGAGAGGTGTTAGGCTGGGATCTGGCTGTTGAACCTCCCACAGAGAGGTGTAAGGCTGGGCTCTGACTGTTGAACCTCCCACAGAGAGTTGTAAGGCTGGGCTCTGACTGTTGAAACTCCCACAGAGAGGTGTAAGGCTGGGCTCTGACTGTTGAACCTCCCACAAAGAGGTGTAAGGCTGGGCTCTGACTGTTGAACCTCCCAAAGAGGGGTGTAAGGCTCTGACTGTTGAACCTCCCACAGAGGGGCGTAAGGCTCTGATTTTTGCACCTCCCACAGAGAGGTGTAAGGCTGTGCTCTGACTGTTGAACGTCCCACAGAGGTGTAAGGCTGGGCTCTGACTGTTGAACCTCCCACAGAGGGGCGTGAGGCTGGGCTCTGACTGTTGAACCTCCCACAGAGAGGTGTAAGGCTGGGCACTGACTGTTGAACCTCCCACAGAGAGGTGTAAGGCTCTGACTGTTGCACCTCCCACAGAGAGGTGTAAGGCTGGGCTCGGACTGTTGAACCTCCCACAGAGAGGTGTAAGGCTGGGCTCTGACTGTTGAACCTCCCACAGAGGGGTGTAAGGCTGGGCTCTGACTGTTGAACCTCCCACAGAGAGATGTAAGGCTGGGCTCTGACTGTTGAACCTGCCACAGAGAGGTGTAAGGCACTGACTGTTGAACCTCCCACAGAGAGGTGTAAGGCTGGGCTCTGACTGTTGAACCTCCCACAGAGAGGTGTAAGGCTGGGCTCTGACTGTTGAACCTCCCACAGAGAGGTGTAAGGCTGGGCTCTGACTGTTGAACCTCCCACAGAGAGGTGTAAGGCTGGGCTCTGACTGTTGAACCTCCCACAGAGGGGTGTAAGGCTCTGACTGTTGAACCTCCCACAGAGGGGCGTAAGGCTCTGACTGTTGCACCTCCCACAGAGAGGTGTAAGGCTGTGCTCTGACTGTTGAACGTCCCACAGAGGTGTAAGGCTGGGCTCTGACTGTTGAACCTCCCACAGAGGGGCGTGAGGCTGGGCTCTGACTGTTGAACCTCCCACAGAGAGGTGTAAGGCTGGGCACTGACTGTTGAACCTCCCACATAGAGGTGTAAGGCTCTGACTGTTGAACCTCCCACAGAGGGGTGTAAGGCTGGGCTCTGACTGTTGAACCTCCCACATAGGGGCGTAAGGCTGGGCTCTGACTGTTGAAACTCCCACAGAGGGGCGTAAGGCTGGGCTCTGACTGTTGAACCTCCCACAGAGAGGTGTAAGGCTGGGCTCTGACTTTTGAACCTCCCACAGAGAGGTGTAAGGCTCTGACTGTTGAACCCCCCACAGAGGGGCGTAAGGCTGGGCTCTGACTGTTGAACCTCCCACAGAGAGGTGTAAGGCTGGGCTCTGACTGTTGAACCTCCCACAGAGAGGTGTAAGGCTGGGCTCTGACTGTTGAACCTCCCACAGAGAGGTGTAAGGCTGGGCTCTGACTGTTGAATCTCCCACAGAGGGGTGTAAAGCTCTGACTGTTGAACCTCCCACAGAGGGGTGTAAGGCTGGGCTCTGACTGTTGAACCTCCCACAGAGAGGTGTAAGGCTGGGCTCTGACTGTTGAACCTCCCACAGAGAGGTGTAAGGCTGGGCACTGACTGTTGAACCTCCCACAGATGGGCGTAAGGCTGGGCTCTGACTGTTGACCCTCCCACAGAGAGGTGTAAGGCTGGGCTCTGACTATTGAACCTCCCACAGAGAGATGTAAGATTGGTCTCTGACTGTTGAACCTCCCACAGAGAGGTGTAAGGCTGGGCTCTGACTGTTGAACCTCCCATAGAGAGGTGTAAGGCTGGGCACTGACTGTTGAACCTCCCACAGAGGGGCGTAAGGCTGGGCTCTGACTGTTGAACCTCCCACAGAGAGGTGTAAGGCTGGGCTCTGACTATTGAACCTCCCACAGAGAGATGTAAGATTGGTCTCTGACTGTTGAAGCTCCCACAGAGAGGTGTAAGGCTGGGCTCTGACTGTTGAACCTCCCACAGAGAGGTGTTAGGCTGGGCTCTGGCTGTTGAACCTCCCACAGAGAGGTGTAAGGCTGGGCTCTGACTGTTGAACCTCCCACAGAGAGGTGTAAGGCTGGGCTCTGACTGTTGAACCTCCCACAGAGAGGTGTAAGGCTGGACTCTGACTGTTGAACCTCCCACAGAGAGGTGTAAGGCTGGGCTCTGACTGTTGAACCTCCCACAGAGAGGTGTAAGGCTGGGCTCTGACTGTTGAACCTCCCACAGAGAGGTGTAAGGCTGGGCTCTGACTGTTGAACCTCCCACAGAGAGGTGTAAGGCTGGGCTCTGACTTTTGAACCTCCCACAGAGAGGTGTAAGGCTGGGCACTGACTGTTGAACCTCCCACAGAGGGGCGTAAGGCTGGGCTCTGACTGTTGAACCTCCCACAGAGAGGTGATAAGGCTGGGCTCTGACTATTGAACCTCCCACAGAGAGATGTAAGATTGGTCTCTGACTGTTGAAGCTCCCACAGAGAGGTGTAAGGCTGGGCTCTGACTGTTGAACCTCCCACAGAGAGGTGTTAGGCTGGGATCTGGCTGTTGAACCTCCCACAGAGAGGTGTAAGGCTGGGCTCTGACTGTTGAACCTCCCACAGAGAGTTGTAAGGCTGGGCTCTGACTGTTGAAACTCCCACAGAGAGGTGTAAGGCTGGGCTCTGACTGTTGAACCTCCCACAAAGAGGTGTAAGGCTGGGCTCTGACTGTTGAACCTCCCAAAGAGGGGTGTAAGGCTCTGACTGTTGAACCTCCCACAGAGGGGCGTAAGGCTCTGACTGTTGCACCTCCCACAGAGAGGTGTAAGGCTGTGCTCTGACTGTTGAAAGTCCCACAGAGGTGTAAGGCTGGGCTCTGACTGTTGAAACTCCCACAGAGGGGCGTGAGGCTGGGCTCTGACTGTTGAACCTCCCACAGAGAGGTGTAAGGCTGGGCTCTGACTGTTGAACCTCCCACAGAGAGGTGTAAGGCTGGGCTCTGACTGTTGAACCTCCCACAGAGAGGTGTAAGGCTGGGCTCTGACTGTTGAACCTCCCACAGAGGGGTGTAAGGCTCTGACTGTTGAACCTCCCACAGAGGGGCGTAAGGCTCTGACTGTTGCACCTCCCACAGAGAGGTGTAAGGCTGTGCTCTGACTGTTGAACGTCCCACAGAGGTGTAAGGCTGGGCTCTGACTGTTGAACCTCCCACAGAGGGGCGTGAGGCTGGGCTCTGACTGTTGAACCTCCCACAGAGAGGTGTAAGGCTGGGCACTGACTGTTGAACCTCCCACAGAGAGGTGTAAGGCTCTGACTGTTGCACCTCCCACAGAGAGGTGTAAGGCTGGGCTCGGACTGTTGAACCTCCCACAGAGAGGTGTAAGGCTGGGCTCTGACTGTTGAACCTCCCACAGAGGGGTGTAAGGCTGGGGTCTGACTGTTGAACCTCCCACAGAGAGATGTAAGGCTGGGCTCTGACTGGTGAACCTCCCACAGAGAGGTGTAAGGCTGGGCTCTGACTGTTGAACCTGCCACAGAGAGGTGTAAGGCACTGACTGTTGAACCTCCCACAGAGGGGTGTAAGGCTGGGCTCTGACTGTTGAACCTCCCACATAGGGGCGTAAGGCTGGGCTCTGACTGTTGAAACTCCCACAGAGGGGCGTAAGGCTGGGCTCTGACTGTTGAACCTCCCACAGAGAGGTGTAAGGCTGGGCTCTGACTTTTGAACCTCCCACAGAGAGGTGTAAGGCTCTGACTGTTGAACCCCCCACAGACGGGCGTAAGGCTGGGCTCTGACTGTTGAACCTCCCACAGAGAGGTGTAAGGCTGGGCTCTGACTGTTGAACCTCCCACAGAGAGGCGTAAGGCTGGGCTCTGACTGTTGAACCTCCCACAGAGAGGTGTAAGGCTGGGCTCTGACTGTTGAATCTCCCACAGAGGGGTGTAAGGCTCTGACTGTTGAACCTCCCACAGAGGGGTGTAAGGCTGGGCACTGACAGTTGAACCTCCCACAGAGAGGTGTAAGGCTGGGCACTGACTGTTGAACCTCCCACAGAGGGGCGTAAGGCTGGGCTCTGACTATTGAACCTCCCACAGAGAGATGTAAGATTGGGCTCTGACTGTTGAACCTCCCACAGAGAGGTGTAAGGCTGGGCACTGACTGTTGAACCTCCCACAGAGGGGCGTAAGGCTGGGCTCTGACTGTTGAACCTCCCACAGAGAGGTGTAAGCCTGGGCTCTGACTATTGAACCTCCCACAGAGAGATGTAAGATTGGTCTCTGACTGTTGAACCTCCCACATAGGGGCGTAAGGCTGGGCTCTGACTGTTGAAACTCCCACAGAGGGGCGTAAAGGCTGGGCTCTGACTGTTGAACCGCCCACAGAGAGGTGTAAGGCTGGGCTCTGACTTTTGAACCTCCCACAGAGAGGTGTAAGGCTCTGACTGTTCAACCCCCCACAGAGGGGCGTAAGGCTGGGCTCTGACTGTTGAACCTCCCACAGAGAGGTGTAAGGCTGGGCTCTGACTGTTGAACCTCCCACAGAGAGGTGTAAGGCTGGGCCCTGACTGTTGAACATCCCACAGAGAGGTGTAAGGCTGGGCTCTGACTGTTGAATCTCCCACAGAGGGGTGTAAGGCTCTGACTGTTGAACCTCCCACAGAGGGGTGTAAGGCTGGGCTCTGACTGTTGAACCTCCCACAGAGAGGTGTAAGGCTGGGCTCTGACTGTTGAACCTCCCACAGAGAGGTGTAAGGCTGGGCACTGGCTGTTGAACCTCCCACAGATGGGCGTAAGGCTGGGCTCTGACTGTTGACCCTCCCACAGAGAGGTGTAAGGCTGGGCTCTGACTATTGAACCTCCCACAGAGAGATGTAAGATTGGTCTCTGACTGTTGAACCTCCCACAGAGAGGAGTAAGGCTGGGCTCTGACTGTTGAACCTCCCACAGAGAGTTGTTAGGCTGGGCTCTGGCTGTTGAACCTCCCACAGAGAGGTGTAAGGCTGGGCTCTGACTGCTGAACCTCCCACAGAGAAGTGTAAGGCTGGGCTCTGACTGTTGAACCTCCCACAGAGAGGTGTAAGGCTGGGCTGTGACTGTTGAACCTCCCACAGAGAGGTGTAAGGCTGGGCACTGACTGTTGAACCTCCCACAGAGGGGCGTAAGGCTGGGCTCTGACTGTTGAACCTCCCACAGAGAGGTGTAAGGCTGGGCTCTGACTATTGAACCTCCCACAGAGAGATGTAAGATTGGTCTCTGACTGTTGAAGCTCCCACAGAGAGGTGTAAGGCTGGGCTCTGACTGTTGAACCTCCCACAGAGAGGTGTTAGGCTGGGCTCTGGCTGTTGAACCTCCCACAGAGAGGTGTAAGGCTGGGCTCTGACTGTTGAACCTCCCACAGAGAGGTGTAAGGCTGGGCTCTGACTGTTGAACCTCCCACAGAGAGGTGTAAGGCTGGGCTCTGACTGTTGAACCTCCCACAGAGAGGTGTAAGGCTGGGCTCTGACTGTTGAACCTCCCACAGAGGGGTGTAAGGCTCTGACTGTTGAACCTCCCACAGAGGGGCGTAAGGCTCTGACTGTTGCACCTCCCACAGAGAGGTGTAAGGCTGTGCTCTGACTGTTGAACGTCCCACAGAGGTGTAAGGCTGGGCTCTGACTGTTGAACCTCCCACAGAGGGGCGTGAGGCTGGGCTCTGACTGTTGAACCTCCCACAGAGAGGTGTAAGGCTGGGCACTGACTGTTGAACCTCCCACAGAGAGGTGTAAGGCTCTGACTGTTGCACCTCCCACAGAGAGGTGTAAGGCTGGGCTCGGACTGTTGAACCTCCCACAGAGAGGTGTAAGGCTGGGCTCTGACTGTTGAACCTCCCACAGAGGGGTGTAAGGCTGGGGTCTGACTGTTGAACCTCCCACAGAGAGATGTAAGGCTGGGCTCTGACTGGTGAACCTCCCACAGAGAGGTGTAAGGCTGGGCTCTGACTGTTGAACCTGCCACAGAGAGGTGTAAGGCACTGACTGTTGAACCTCCCACAGAGGGGTGTAAGGCTGGGCTCTGACTGTTGAACCTCCCACATAGGGGCGTAAGGCTGGGCTCTGACTGTTGAAACTCCCACAGAGGGGCGTAAGGCTGGGCTCTGACTGTTGAACCTCCCACAGAGAGGTGTAAGGCTGGGCTCTGACTTTTGAACCTCCCACAGAGAGGTGTAAGGCTCTGACTGTTGAACCCCCCACAGAGGGGCGTAAGGCTGGGCTCTGACTGTTGAACCTCCCACAGAGAGGTGTAAGGCTGGGAATCTGACTGTTGAACCTCCCACAGAGAGGCGTAAGGCTGGGCTCTGACTGTTGAACCTCCCACAGAGAGGTGTAAGGCTGGGCTCTGACTGTTGAATCTCCCACAGAGGGGTGTAAGGCTCTGACTGTTGAACCTCCCACAGAGGGGTGTAAGGCTGGGCACTGACTGTTGAACCTCCCACAGAGAGGTGTAAGGCTGGGCACTGACTGTTGTACCTCCCACAGAGGGGCGTAAGGCTGGGCTCTGACTGTTGAATCTCCCACAGAGAGGTGTAAGGCTGGGCTCTGACTGTTGAACCTCCCACAGAGAGGTGTAAGGCTGGGCACTGACTGTTGAACCTCCCACAGAGGGGCGTAAG
Source organism: Salvelinus fontinalis (assembly GCF_029448725.1). NCBI lineage: Eukaryota > Metazoa > Chordata > Actinopteri > Salmoniformes > Salmonidae > Salvelinus > Salvelinus fontinalis. Next base: position 17,675,490 of record NC_074697.1, on the reverse strand, counting down.
GCTGGGCTCTGACTGTTGAACCTCCCACAGAGAGGTGTAAGGCTGGGCTCTGACTATTGAACCTCCCACAGAGAGGTGTAAGGCTGGGCTCTGACTGTTGAACCTCCCACAGAGAGGTGTAAGGCTGGGCTCTGACTGTTGAAGCTCCCACAGAGAGGTGTAAGGCTGGGCTCTGACTGTTGAACCTCCCACAGAGAGGTGTTAGGCTGGGCTCTGGCTGTTGAACCTCCCACAGAGAGGTGTAAGGCTGGGCTCTGACTGTTGAACCTCCCACAGAGAGGTGTAAGGCTGGGCTCTGACTGTTGAACCTCCCACAGAGAGGTGTAAGGCTGGGCTCTGACTGTTGAACCTCCCACAGAGAGGTGTAAGGCTGGGCTCTGACTGTTGAACCTCCCACAGAGGGGTGTAAGGCTCTGACTGTTGAACCTCCCACAGAGGGGCGTAAGGCTCTGACTGTTGCACCTCCCACAGAGAGGTGTAAGGCTGTGCTCTGACTGTTGAACGTCCCACAGAGGTGTAAGGCTGGGCTCTGACTGTTGAACCTCCCACAGAGGTGTAAGGCTGGGCTCTGACTGTTGAACCTCCCACAGAGGGGCGTGAGGCTGGGCTCTGACTGTTGAACCTCCCACAGAGAGGTGTAAGGCTGGGCACTGACTGTTGAACCTCCCACAGAGAGGTGTAAGGCTCTGACTGTTGCACCTCCCACAGAGAGGTGTAAGGCTGGGCTCGGACTGTTGAACCTCCCACAGAGAGGTGTAAGGCTGGGCTCTGACTGTTGAACCTCCCACAGAGGGGTGTAAGGCTGGGCTCTGACTGTTGAAGCTCCCACAGAGAGATGTAAGGCTGGGCTCTGACTGGTGAACCTCCCACAGAGAGGTGTAAGGCTGGGCTCTGACTGTTGAACCTGCCACAGAGAGGTGTAAGGCACTGACTGTTGAACCTCCCACAGAGGGGTGTAAGGCTGGGCTCTGACTGTTGAACCTCCCACATAGGGGCGTAAGGCTGGGCTCTGACTGTTGAAACTCCCACAGAGGGGCGTAAGGCTGGGCTCTGACTGTTGAACCTCCCACAGAGAGGTGTAAGGCTGGGCTCTGACTGTTGAACCTCCCACAGAGAGGTGTAAGGCTCTGACTGTTGAACCCCCCACAGAGGGGCGTAAGGCTGGGCTCTGACTGTTGAACCTCCCACAGAGAGGTGTAAGGCTGGGCTCTGACTGTTGAACCTCCCACAGATGGGCGTAAGGCTGGGCTCTGACTGTTGACCCTCCCACAGAGAGGTGTAAGGCTGGGCTCTGACTGTTGAACCTCCCACAGAGAGATGTAAGATTGGTCTCTGACTGTTGAACCTCCCACAGAGAGGTGTAAGGCTGGGCTCTGACTGTTGAACCTCCCACAGAGAGGTGTAAGGCTGGGCTCTGACTATTGAACCTCCCACAGAGGGGCGTAAGGCTGGTCTCTGACTGTTGAACCTCCCACAGAGAGGTGTAAGGCTGGGCTCTGACTGTTGAACCTCCCACAGAGAGGTGTAAGGCTGGGCTCTGACTGTTGAACTTCCCACAGAGAGGTGTAAGGCTGGGCTCGGACTGTTGAACCTCCCACAGAGAGGTGTAAGGCTGGGCTCTGACTGTTGAACTTCCCACAGAGAGGTGTAAGGCTGGGCTCGGACTGTTGAACCTCCCACAGAGAGGTGTAAGGCTGGGCTCTGACTGTTGAACCTCCCACAGAGGGGAGTGAGACTGGGCTCTGACTGTTGAACCTCCCACAGAGGTGTGTAAGGCTGGGCTCTGACTGTTGAACCTCCCACAGAGGGGTGTAAGGCTGGGCTCTGACTGTTGAACCTCCCACAGAGAGGTGTAAGGCTGGGCTCTGACTGTTGAACCCCCCACAGAGAGGTGTAAGGCTCTGACTGTTGAACCTCCCACAGAGGGTTGTAAGGCTCTGACTGTTGAACCTCCCACAGAGGGGCGTAAGGCTCTGACTGTTGAACCTCCCACAGAGGGGCATAAGGCTCTGACTGTTGAACCTCCCACAGAGAGGTGTAAGGCTGTGCTCTGACTGTTGAACCTCCCACAGAGGGGCGTGAGGCTGGGCTCTGACTGTTGAACCTCCCACAGAGAGGTGTAAGGCTGGGCTCTGACTGTTGAACCTCCCACAGAGGGGTGTAAGGCTGGGCTCTGACTGTTGAACCTCCCTCAGAGAGATGTAAGGCTGGGCACTGACTGTTGAACCTCCCACAGAGAGGTGTAAGGCTCTGACTGTTGCACCTCCCACAGAGAGGTGTGAGGCTGGGCTCGGACTGTTGAACCTCCCACAGAGAGGTGTAAGGCTGGGCTCTGACTGTTGAACCTCCCACAGAGGGGTGTAAGGCTGGGCTCTGACTGTTGAACCTCCCACAGAGAGGTGTAAGGCTGGGCTCTGACTGTTGAACCTCTCACACAGAGAGGTGTAAGGCTGGGCTCTGACTGTTGAACCTCCCACAGAGGGGAGTGAGACTGGGCTTTGACTGTTGAACCTCCCACAGAGGGGCGTAAGGCTGGGCTCTGACTGTTGAACCTCCCACAGAGAGGTGTAAGGCTGGGCCCTGACTGTTGAACCTCCCACAGAGAGGTGTAAGGCTAGGCTCCGACTGTTGAACCTCCCACAGAGAGGTGTAAGGCTGGGCTCTGACTGTTGAACCCCCCACAGAGAGGTGTAAGGCTGGGCTCTGACTGTTGAACCTCCCACAGAGGGGCATAAGGCTGGGCTCTGACTATTGAACCTCCCACAGAGAGATGTAAGATTGGTCTCTGACTATTGAACCTCCCACAGAGAGATGTAAGGTTTTGAAATGACAAGACGACCAAATAAAATATGTGTTCCACTCTACCTAGCACGATAGCTCAACTTGATCTCAGGGATAGACGTAACATTGTAAATATAAATCTGTCTCTCTCCCTTTAGTTTGACATGTTACATTTCATAAGGTATGTATTAACCTACGGGTTGACATCATTTCAGCAATGTTACGTTTTTGAACGTTGTAAAATCGGCTAACGTCCATACAGACAACCTTCAGGAATATGACAGAAAGATCTTTGAAAGACACCTTCATACACGCTTCACTGGCTTTGAGATGGGAATCATTGGAAAGATAATTTATAATGTAATCAGAGAGACTAATCAATCTGCTATGCTAATGTAGATGATCCTCTCTGTGTGAATCGAAAACACACATCAACACTATGGCAGCAGTCACATCACACCCTGGAGGCATGGCACAGAGAGATACGATGGCTGCGTCCAAAATACCACATTATTCCCTATGTAGTGCACTACAACCGATCAGGGCACAATGGCACCGGTTCTGAGAGAATATACCCTGTTCTGAGGGGCTATACCCTGTTCTGATGAGACTATACCCTGTTCTGAGAGACTATACCCTGTTCTGAGACACTATACCCTGTTCTGATGAGACTATACCCTGTTCTCATGAGATATACCCTGTTCTGAGACACTATACCCTGTTCTGAGATACTATACCCTGTTCTGAGAGTCTATACCCTGTTCTGAGAGGCTATACCCTGTTCTGAGAGACTATACCCTGTTCTGAGAGGCTATACCTTGTTTTGAGAGACTATACCCTGTTCTGAGAGACTATACCTTGTTTTGAGACACTATACCCTGTTCTGAGACACTATACCCTGTTCTGAGATACTATACCCTGTTCTGAGAGACTATACCCTGTTCTGAGAGACTATACCCTGTTCTGAGAGACTATACCTTGTTTTGAGACACTATACCCTGTTCTGAGAGACTATACCCCGTTCTGAGAGACTATACCCTGTTCTGAGAGACTATACCCTGTTCTGAGAGACCATACCCTGTTCTGAGAGACAATTCCCTGTTCTGAGAGGCTATACCCTGTCCTGAGAGACTATACCATGTTCTGAGAGACTATAACCTGTTCTGAGAGACTATACCCTGTTCTGAAAGACTATACCTTGTTCTGAGAGACTATACCCTGTTCTGAGAGACTATACCCTGTTCTGAGAGACTATACCCTGTTCTGAGAGACTATACCCTGTTCTGAGAGACTATTCCCTGTTCTGAGAGACTATTCCCTGTTCTGAGAGACTATACCCTGTTCTGAGGGACTATACCCTGTTCTGAGAGACTATACCCTGTTCTGAGAGACTATAGCATGTTCTGAGGGACTATACCCTGTTCTGAGAGACTATACCCTGTTCTGAGGGACAGACTATACCCTGTTCTGAGAGACTATACCCTGTTCTGAGAGGCTTTACCCTGTTCTGAGGGACAGACTATACCCTGTTCTGAGGGACTATACCCTGTTCTGAGGGACAGACTATACCCTGTTCTGAGAGACTATACCCTGTTCTGAGAGACTATAGCATGTTCTGGGAGACTATACCCTGTTCTGAGAGACTATACCCTGTTCTGAGAGACTATACCCTGTTCTGAGAGACTATACCCTGTTCTCTGAGAGACTATACCCTGTTCTGAGAAACTATACCCTGTTCTGAGAGACTATACCCTGTTCTGAGAGACTATACCCTGTTCTGAGAGACTATACCCTGTTCTGAGAGACTATACCCTGTTCTGAGAGACAGACAATACCCTGATCTGAGAGACTATACCCTGTTCTGAGACACTATACCATGTTCTGATGAGACTATACCCTGTTCTGAGAGACTATACCCTGTTCTGAGAGACTGTACCCTGTTCTGAGAGACTATTCCCTGTTCTGAGAGGCTATACCCTGTTCTGAGGGACAGACTATACCCTGTTCTGAGAGACTATACCCTGTTCTGAGAGACTATACCCCGTTCTGAGAGACTATACCCTGTTCTGAGAGACTACACCCTGTTCTGAGGGACTATACCCTGTTATGAGAGACTATACCCTGTTCTGAGAGACTATACCCTGTTCTGAGGGACAGACAATACCCTGATCTGAGAGACTATACCCTGTTCTGAGACACTATACCATGTTCTGATGAGACTATACCCTGTTCTGAGAGACTATACCCTGTTCTGAGAGACTGTACCCTGTTCTGAGAGACTATTCCCTGTTCTGAGAGGCTATACCCTGTTCTGAGGGACAGACTATACCCTGTTCTGAGAGACTATACCCTGTTCTGAGAGACTATACCCTGTTCTGAGAGACTATACCCTGTTCTGAGAGACTATACCCTGTTCTGAGGGGCTATACCCTGTTCTGAGAGACTATAGCATGTTCTGAGAGACTATACCCTGTTCTGAGAGACTATACCCTGTTCTGAGAGACTATACCCTGTTCTGAGAGACTATACCCTGTTCTGAGGGACTATACCCTGTTCTGAGAGACTATACTCTGTTCTGAGGGGCTATACCCTGTTCTGTTCTGAGACACTATACCCTGTTCTGAGACACTGTACCCTGTTATGAGAGGCTATACCCTGTTCTGAGAGACTATACCCTGTTCTGTTCTGAGACACTATACCCTGTTCTGAGACACTATACCCTGTTATGATAAGCTATACCCTGTTTTTAGAGACTATACCCTGTTCTGAGAGACTATACCCTGTTCTGAGAGACTATACCCTGTTCTGAGACACTATACCCTGTTCTGAGAGGCTATACCCTGTTCTGAGAGACTATACCCTGTTCTGAGAGACTATACCCTGTTCTGAGAGACTATACCCTGTTCTGAGAGACTATTCCCTGTTCTGAGGGACAGAATATACCCTGTTCTGAGGGACAGACTATACCCTGTTCTGAGACACTATACCCTGTTCTGAGAGGCTATACCCTGTTCTGAGAGACTATACCCTGTTCTGAGAGGCTATACCCTGTTCTGAGGGCCTATACCCTGCTCTGTTCTGAGACACTATACCCTGTTCTGAGACACTATACCCTGTTATGAGAGACTATACCCTGTTCTGAGACACTATACCCTGTTATGAGAGGCTATACCCTGTTCTAAAAGACTATACCCTCTTCTGTTCTGAGACACTATAGCATGTTCTGAGACACTATACCCTGTTATAAGAGGCTATACCCTGTTTTGAGAGACTATACCCTGTTCTGAGAGACTATACCCTGTTCTGAGAGACTATACCCTGTTCTGAGACACTATACCCTGTTCTGAGAGAGTCTATACCCTGTTCTGAGAGACTATACCCTGTTCTGAGAAGCTATACCATGTTCTGAGAGACTATTCCCTGTTCTGAGAGACTATTCCCTGTTCTGAGAGGCTATACCCTGTTCTGAGGGACAGACTATACCCTGTTCTGAGAGACTATTCCCTGTTCTGAGAGGCTATACCCTGTTCTGGGGGACAGACTATACCCTGTTCTGAGAGACTATACCCTGTTCTGAGAGACTATACCCTGTTCTGAGACACTATACCATGTTCTGAGAGACTATACCCTGTTCTGAGAGACTATACCCTGTTCTGAGAGACTATACCCTGTTCTGAGAGACTATACCCTGTTCTGAGAGACTATACCCTGTTCTGAGGGACTATACCCTGTTCTGAGAGGCTATACCCTGTTCTGAGGGGCTATACCCTGTTCTGAGAGACTATACCCTGTTTTGAGAGACTAAACCCTGTTCTGAGGGCATATACTGTTAAGAGTCAATGTGCAGCAGGTGGGACGGAGTCAAGCGCAGGACACAGAGAATGAGTAATAAACGACTTTACTCAACCAAACCACAAAATATTCCACGCAGGGAAAAATAATCCAGCTCACAAATATCAGCGACAGCTTAACACAGAACAAACACGCACAAAACCATGAGGGGAACCAGAGGGTTAAATAAAGATCATAATTGTGGGAATGGAAACCAGGTGTGTACAATGAAGACAAAACAAATGGAAAACGAAAACTGGATCGGTGGCGGCTAGAAAACCGGTGACGTCGACCGCCGAACGCCGCCCGAACAAGGAGAGGGACCAACTTCGGCGGAAGCTGTGACATATACCCTGTTTTGATTGGCTATACCCTGTTCTGAGGGCATATACACTGTTCTAATTGGCTATACCCTGTTCTGAGGGCATATACCCTGTTCTGATTGGCTAAACCCTGTTCTGAGGCCATATACCCTGTTCTGAGGGCATATACCCTGTTCTGATTGGCTATACCCTGTTCTGAGGGCATATACCCTGTTCTGATTGGCTATACCCTGTTCTGAGGGCATATACCCTGTTCTGATTGGCTATACCCTGTTCTGAGGGCATATACCCTGTTCTGATTGGCTATGCCCTGTTCTGAGGGCATATCCCCTGTTCTGATTGGCTATACCCTGTTCTGAGGGCATATACCCTGTTCTGATTGGCTATACCCTGTTCTGATTGGCTATACCCTGTTCTGAGGGCATGTACCCTGTTCTGAGGGCATATACCCTGTTCTGATTGGCTATACCCTGTTCTGAGGGCATATACCCTGTTCTGATTGGCTATACCCTGTTCTGAGGGCATATACCCGTTTCCGTAATGCTATTTCTATGATGTTCCTCCCTGTGCAGCATCATATATAAACTACAGGCCCTTTAAAATGAATGAAGGCCTCCTTCCAAACAAACAGAAAGATTGGTTTCCAATTCCTGATTCTTCCCTTCAGCCTAATGAGCATAATGAGCATTATTTCCCTTCTGCCAATTAACCTCGCAATCAGCCACCTCGGAGCCCCCACTCGGCAACGCTGCCAAAGGTGTTTCTTCCAGTCACCTCTATTCTACTGATGAGAACAGAGAGGATCAGTTCCTGTGTTTCTGTCTGACAGACTGGGTTAACATCAACCAGAATCGATACAGCACAGACTCTTGCAACACTAAGGTACACAGCAGAAGGACTTAGTTTGGAACACGGTATACTATACGTGGACATGTTTCGGGAAGTCAAACAAAATGTCCGCTTAATTTTTCTCAAGTTTTGACCCAGTCGTTAATTCTAATGATTCCATTCGTTTGACATTGCTATGCAAAACAAATCGTTGACATGTGGCTAGCTAGCAGAGCTAGATATGAACCCCCAGAATCCACTGCAGTAACACTCAGATGGGATACGCACACTGTGTACACTGTGTTTTCAACAGTAAATAGTTTGATGTTGTGGAAGTAGAATTCCTAGAAAGGTACTGCAAGATCATCAAATCTTAAGTTTACCAGACACTTTCTTGGCCCAGTGAAGTAAATCAGTTAGCCAATCGGATCTCTCCAATTCGTTGAACCTACTTTGTCGAACTTTGCTAATTTGGCTACAGGCAGCAGACCCACGATGCACCACTCCTGCAGCGTTTATACTTCAGATGATGGCGCTGTCTTCTAGAAGTCCTCAGTCAACGACGTGTAGAGGTAAACTAAGGGGAACAGTAAAAGGCCTGAGGCTTGTTCAGTCTCACTGTAACCAATCATCTTTAACCTCTAAATGGGAAGTAGAATGATTCAAGTGTCTAGTAATTATAACTCTCAGCCAAGACATGAGTCAACGGAAGAGACACACGCATGCACGCACAAACTAACAAACAAAACTAACAGAGCGCACACGGAAATGTGTGGCGGGTGTCAACATGTCTCCTCTGAACCTCCGTCTGCTGTGTGTCGTGACAAAGCTGCTGAATTCTTGTGGCGTTAAAACATGTCACCAGAGCACAGCCTCTCCGAGCCACCGCAATCATCCACTCGCTCAACGGGAGGGGGGGTCGGGTGAAAAAAAACAAAAGAGAGAAAATGGCCGTTAATGATGTAAAGATTTACCCTCCTTTAAGAATAATTAATTCTCCAAACAATTGATTTTCTTCAGCAATCCCAAGCAGAGGCAGCACTTTAGGGTGATCTATGGATTTCATTAAATATATCTAATGTAGCAGAGTGAATCTCGTTTGTTCATCCAGTGAACAGTACAATGGTTTCTCAGTCAGATCGTTTTAAATGGGGTTAGAATTGAACAGGGACGACCTGATGAAATGCCTCTTTAGTGACTCCAAAATCCATGGCAGTACTTTGCATATATAACCCTCATTCTAAAAAACATTGTAATAATATACAGTTCCTTCAGAAAGTATTCACACCCTGTTGCTTTATCAAAAAAAAATGTGTTGTGTTTACACCCTGAATTTTAAATTGATTAAATTGAGATTTTTGGGGGGGGGGTCAATGGCCTACACACAATACCCCATAATGTCTAAGTGGAATTATGTTATTCGGAATTTTTACAAATTAATTAAAAATGAACAGCTGAAATGCATGGAGTCAATAAGTATTCAACCCCTCTGTTATGACAATCCAAAATAAGTCCAGGAGTAAACATTTGATTAACAAGTCACATAATAAGCTGCATGGACTCACTCTGTGTGCAATGATAGTGTTTACCATGATTTTTGACTAACTACCTCATCTCTGTACCCCAACACATACAATTATCTGTAAGGTTCCTCAGTCGAGCATTTCAACCACAGATTCAACCACAGACTAGGAAGGTTTTCCAATAACAAGCAAAGAAGGGCACCTATTGCTAGACGGGTAAATATAAAGAAGGGCACCTATTGGTAGATGGGTTAATATAAAGAAGGGCACCTATTGGTAGATGGGTTAATATAAAGAAGGGCACCTATTGGTAGATGGGTAAATATAAAGAAGGGCACCTATTGGTAGATGGGTAAATATAAAGAAGGGCACCTATTGGTAGATGGGTAAATATAAAGAAGGGCACCTATTGGTAGATGGGTAAATATAAAGAAGGGCACCTATTGGTAGATGGGTAAATATAAAGAAGGGCACCTATTGCTAGACGGGTAAATATAAAGAAGGGCACCTATTGGTAGATGGGTAAATATAAAGAAGGGCACCTATTGCTAGACGGGTAAATATAAAGAAGGGCACCTATTGCTAGACGGGTAAATATAAAGAAGGGCACCTATTGGTAGACGGGTAAATATAAAGAAGGGCACCCATTGGTAGACGGGTAAATATAAAGAAGGGCACCTATTGGTAGACGGGTAAATATAAAGAAGGGCACCTATTGGTAGATGGGTAAATATAAAGAAGGGCACCTATTGGTAGACGGGTAAATATAAAGAAGGGCACCTATTGGTAGACGGGTAAATATAAAGAAGGACACCTATTGGTAGACGGGTAAATATAAAGAAGGGCACCTATTGGTAGACGGGTAAATATAAAGAAGGGCACCTATTGGTAGACGGGTAAATATAAAGAAGGGCACCTATTGGTAGGAGGGTAAATATAAAGAAGGGCACCTATTGGTAGATGGGTAAATATAAAGAAGGGCACCTATTGGTAGGAGGGTAAATATAAAGAAGGGCACCTATTGCTAGACGGGTAAATATAAAGAAGGGCACCTATTGGTAGACGGGTAAATATAAAGAAGGGCACCTATTGGTAGACGGGTAAATATAAAGAAGGGCACCTATTGGTAGACGGGTAAATATAAAGAAGGGCACCCATTGGTAGACGGGTAAATATAAAGAAGGGCACCTATTGGTAGATGGGTAAATATAAAGAAGGGCACCTATTGGTAGATGGGTAAATATAAAGAAGGGCACCTATTGGTAGACGGGTAAATATAAAGAAGGGCACCTATTGGTAGATGGGTAAATATAAAGAAGAGCACCTATTGGTAGACGGGTAAAGACACCCTAAAAGCAGACATTGGAAATCCCGTTGGGCGTTGTGATGTTATTAATTATTAATTACAGAGTTATTAATTACAGAGTTATTAATTACAGAGTTATTAATTACACTTTTAATGTTGTGTCAATAAACCCAGTCACGCAAAGGATTTCACCACGAGGCCAATGGTGACTTTAAACCAGTTACATAGTTTAATGGCTGTGATAGGAGAAAACTGAGGATGGATCAACAACATTGTAGTTACTCCACAATACTAACCTAAATGACAGCGTGAAAAGAAGGAAGCCTGTACAGAATACAAAATATTACAAAACATCTTGTTTGCAAAAAAGGCACTAAAGTAATACTGCAAAACATGGGGTTCTATTAAGCTATACGTAATTGTTTTAAGAAGGTCACACCAAGGATAATGTTATTGTTTTAAGAGTGTCATACCAAGGATAATGTTATTGTTTTAAGAGTGTCATACCAAGGATAATGTTATTGTTTTAAGAAGGTCACACCAAGGATAATGTTATTGTTTTAAGAGTGTCATACCAAGGATAATGTTATTGTTTTAAGAGTGTCATACCAAGGATAATTTTGCTAATTGATTTTCAATTTTAAGACGTCTTGGAGTATCACCATGTTATATGATTAACATGTTTATTTGGCCTTACTGCTATTAGCCAATAGAAACACATTGAATAACAGTCCTTACTGCTATTAGCCAATAGAAACACATTGAACAACAGTCCTTACTGCTATTAGCCAATAGAAACACATTGAATAACAGTCCTTACTGCTATTAGCCAATAGAAACACATTGAATAACAGACAGTCCTTACTGCTATTAGCCAATAGAAACACATTGAATAACAGTCCTTACTGCTATTAGCCAATAGAAACACATTGAATAACAGACAGTCCTTACTGCTATTAGCCAATAGAAACACATTGAATAACAGTCCTTACTGCTATTAGCCAATAGAAACACATTGAATAACAGGCCTTACTGCTATTAGCCAATAGAAACACATTGAATAACAGTCCTTACTGCTATTAGCCAATAGAAACACATTGAATAACAGACAGTCCTTACTGCTATTAGCCAATAGAAACACATTGAATAACAGTCCTTACTGCTATTAGCCAATAGAAACACACTGAATAACAGATAGTCCTTACTGCTATTAGCCAATAGAAACACATTGAATAACAGTCCTTACTGCTATTAGCCAATAGAAACACATTGAATAACAGTCCTTACTGCTATTAGCCAATAGAAACACATTGAATAACAGTCCTTACTGCTATTAGCCAATAGAAACACATTGAATAACAGTCCTTACTGCTATTAGCCAATAGAAACACATTGAATAACAGACAGTCCTTACTGCTATTAGCCAATAGAAACACATTGAATAACAGATAGTCCTTACTACTATTAGCCAATAGAAACACATTGAATAACAGATAGTCCTTACTGCTATTAGCCAATAGAAACACATTGAATAACAGATAGTCTTTACTGCTATTAGCCAATAGAAACACATTGAATAACAGATAGTCCTTACTGCTATTAGCCAATAGAAACACATTGAATAACAGACAGTCCTTACTGCTATTAGCCAATAGAAACACATTGAATAACAGTCCTTACTGCTATTAGCCAATAGAAACACATTGAATAACAGATAGTCCTTACTGCTATTAGCCAATAGAAACACATTGAATAACAGATAGTCCTTACTGCTATTAGCCAATAGAAACACATTGAATAACAGACAGTCCTTACTGCTATTAGCCAATAGAAACACATTGAATAACAGTCCTTACTGCTATTAGCCAATAGAAACACATTGAACAACAGACAGTCCTTACTGCTATTAGCCAATAGAAACACATTGAATAACAGACAGTCCTTACTGCTATTAGCCAATAGAAACACATTGAATAACGGTCCTTACTGCTATTAGCCAATAGAAACACACTGAATAACAGATAGTCCTTACTGCTATTAGCCAATAGAAACACATTGAATAACAGTCCTTACTGCTATTAGCCAATAGAAACACATTGAATAACAGATAGTCCTTACTGCTATTAGCCAATAGAAACACATTGAATAACAGTTCTTACTGCTATTAGCCAATAGAAACACATTGAATAACAGATAGTCCTTACTGCTATTAGCCAATAGAAACACATTGAATAACAGATAGTCCTTACTGCTATTAGCCAATAGAAACACATTGAATAACAGATAGTCCTTACTGCTATTAGCCAATAGAAACACATTGAATAACAGATAGTCTTTACTGCTATTAGCCAATAGAAACACATTGAATAACAGATAGTCCTTACTGCTATTAGCCAATAGAAACACATTGAATAACAGTCCTTACTGCTATTAGCCAATAGAATCACATTGAATTACAGACAGTCCTTACTGCTATTAGCCAATAGAAACACATTGAATAACAGACAGTCCTTACTGCTATTAGCCAATAGAAACACATTGAATAACAGTCCTTACTGCTATTAGCCAATAGAAACACATTGAATAACAGTCCTTACTGCTATTAGCCAATAGAAACACATTGAATAACAGATAGTCCTTACTGCTATTAGCCAATAGAAACACATTGAATAACAGTCCTTACTGCTATTAGCCAATAGAAACACATTGAATAACAGATAGTCCTTACTGCTATTAGCCAATAGAAACACATTGAATAACAGACAGTCCTTACTGCTATTAGCCAATAGAAACAAATTGAATAACAGACAGTCCTTACTGCTATTAGCCAATAGAAACACATTGAACAACAGATAGTCCTTACTGCTATTAGCCAATAGAAACACATTGAATAACAGTCCTTACTGCTATTAGCCAATAGAAACACATTGAATAACAGTCCTTACTGCTATTAGCCAATAGAAACACATTGAATAACAGACAGTCCTTACTGCTATTAGCCAATAGAAACACATTGAATAACAGACAGTCCTTACTGCTATTAGCCAATAGAAACACATTGAATAACAGATAGTCCTTACTGCTATTAGCCAATAGAAACACATTGAATAACAGACAGTCCTTTCTGCTATTAGCCAATAGAAACACATTGAATAACAGATAGTCCTTACTGCTATTAGCCAATAGAAACACATTGAATAACAGACAGTCCTTACTGCTATTAGCCAATAGAAACACATTGAATAACAGATAATCCTTACTGCTATTAGCCAATAGAAACACATTGAATAACAGTCCTTACTGCTATTAGCCAATAGAAACACATTGAATAACAGTCCTTACTGCTATTAGCCAATAGAAACACATTGAATAACAGATAGTCCTTACTGCTATTAGCCAATAGAAACACATTGAATAACAGATAGTCCTTACTGCTATTAGCCAATAGAAACACATTGAACAACAGTCCTTACTGCTATTAGCCAATAGAAACACATTGAATAACAGATAGTCCTTACTGCTATTAGCCAATAGAAACACATTGAACAACAGTCCTTACTGCTATTAGCCAATAGAAACACATTGAATAACAGTCCTTACTGCTATTAGCCAATAGAAACACATTGAATAACAGACAGTCCTTTCTGCTATTAGCCAATAGAAACACATTGAATAACAGTCCTTACTGCTATTAGCCAATAGAAACACATTGAATAACAGTCCTTACTGCTATTAGCCAATAGAAACACATTGAATAACAGTCCTTACTGCTATTAGCCAATAGAAACACATTGAATAACAGATTCACAACATGGAACAACAGATAGTCCTTACTGCTGTATCCCTACACACCAACCCCAACCCCTAATCCCTTTCCCTACACCAACCATACACACCAACCCCAACCCCTAAACCCTATCCCTACACCAACCATACACACCAACCCCAACCCCTAAACCCTTTCCCTACACCAACCATACACACCAACCCCAACCCCTAAACCCTTTCCCTACACCAACCATACACACCAACCCCAACCCCTAAACCCTATCCCTACACCAACCATACACATCAACCCCAACCCCTAAACCCTTTCCCTACACCAACCCTACTCCGCAACCCCAACCGCTAAACCCCAACCAGTAAACCCTAATCCTAAACCCCAAACCTAGACCCCAACCCCTACCTCCATCCTTACCCCCTAACCACCCACACCCCAATCCAGTCCTCCCTCCTCTCCTTATCCCATCCTCCCCCTTTCCCATCCTCCTGTCTTCCCTGTCACCTTCTCCCGTCCTCCCTCTCCTCTCCTTCTCCCATCCTCCCTATCCATTCTCTCCTTCTCCCGTCCTCCCTCTCCTCTCCTTCTCCCATCCTCCCTATCCATTCTCTCCTTCTCCCGTCCTCCCTCTCCCCTCCTCTCCTTCTCCCGTCCTCCCTATCCATCTCTCCTTCTCCCGTCCTCCCTCTCTCCTTCTCTCCTTCTCCCATCCTCCCTATCCCCTTCTCCCCTCTCCTCTCCTCTCCTTCTCCCGTCCTCCCTATCCCCTTCTCCCCTCTCCTCTCCTTCTCCCGTCCTCCCTCTCCCCTCCTCTCCTTCTCCCGTCCTCCCTATCCATCTCTCCTTCTCCCGTCCTCCCTCTCTCCTTCTCTCCTTCTCCCATCCTCCCTATCCCCTTCTCCCCTCTCCTCTCCTCTCCTTCTCCCGTCCTCCCTCTCCCCTCTCCTCCTCTCCTCTCCTTCTCCCGTCCTCCCTTTCCCCTCCTCTCCTCCTCTCCTCTCCTTCTTCCGTCCTCCCTTTCCCCTCCTCTCCTCCTCTCCTCTCCTTCTCCCGTCCTCCCTCTCCCCTCTCCTCCTCTCCTCTCCTTCTCCCGTCCTCCCTCTCCCCTCTCCTCCTCTCCTCTCCTTCTCCTGTCCTCCCTCTCCCCTCCTCTCCTCTCCTTCTCCCGTCCTCCCTATCCCCTCCTCTCCTCCTCTCCTCTCCTTCTCCCGTCCTCCCTCTCCCCTTCTCTCCCTCTCCCCTCCTCTCCTTCTCTCCTCCTCTCCTCCCCTCCTTCCTCTCCCATCCTCCCTCTCCCCTTCTCTCCCCTCCTCCCTCTCCCCTCCTCTCCTTCTCCCCTCCTCTCCTCCTCTCCTCCTCTCTTCTCCTCCTCTCCTTCTGCGGTGAGTCAAGTGAAAAGTGCTTTTAATTAAAAATAATAATAATAATAATCCTGAAAGTGGTCCAAAGGGACACGTGGAGAAAAGTTACAGCAGAAAATTACTGTTAGTTAAGTCAGTCATTGGGGTTTAAGGGTTGGGGTGTAGGGTTGGAGTGTAAAATATGAATAAAATTGTTAAATTATGAGCCATGGAAAAATAAAGGAATATTCCCGCCAGCCATGTTTGACTGAGATAATGGATGGGCTGGACATGCCAAGAGATCAGTTCGGATTAGTCTGCCATGTAGCGCGCTTCTGTATTTAACATGAGATGCACAGTATGTGTGGATAATCCTGCTACTGCGGCTTTAAAACATCTACTGAAAATATGTTGTATTGCTGCCCTGAAGTAAATAGTGCTACCGACAAAGATCAGCGGGATAAAGTTGTGATGGACTAACTTTCCGGAAGATGATGTTGCCTTTCTCTGACTCTGAAAATGAATCAGACGATGAGGAAATCCCTGATTTAGGTCAAAACATTTTAATTGAACCAGACATTGTAGAGTCTTCTGATGACAGTGATGGGGGAATAAATGGCGATCAACAGACGTTTACCAAGCATTGAAATCAGTGGAATGCCCAGTGGAAGCAGAGAGATGATTACCAAATGCAGAGAGAGTCGACAAGAGAACACAGTAGGCTGTTGTAGAAAACACCTGTCTCCGGATTACATCTTCAAACTAAGGGCAACCGTGGCATCCATGACAGAGCGGGAGAAGCGTCCATTTAGCTTCATTTTCAGATATTATACATGTCTAATTGTGTCAGAAATTTGTTTTTATTGCAAGTATAATAGTACTGTTAGCTACAGTAGCTTGCAAAAGTATTCACACCCCTTTATTTTTTTCCCTATTTTGTTGCCTTACATCCTGGAATTAAAATTGATTTTTCGAGGGTTTGTGTCATTTGATTTACACAACATGCCTACCACTTAGAACATACAAAATATGTTTTATTGTGAAACAAACAAGAAATAAGACAAAAAAAAACTGAAAACTTGAGTGTGCATAACTATTCATCCTCCCAAGTCAATACTTTAAAGAGCCACCTTTTGCAGCAATTACAGCTGATAGTCTCTTGGGGTATGTCTCTATAAGCTTGGCACATCTAGCCATTGGGATTTGTGTCCATTCTTCAAGGCAATACTGCTCCAGCTCCTTCAAGTTGGATGGGTTCCGCTGGTGTACAGCAATCTTTAAGTCATACCACAGACTCTCAATTGGATTGAGGTCTGGGCTTTGACTAGGCCATTCCACGACATTTAAATGTTTCCCCTTAAACCACTCGAGGATTGCTTTAGCAGTATGCTTAGGGTCATTGTCCTGCTGGAAGGTGAACCTCCATCCCAGTCTCAAATCTCTGGAATCTCTGGAAGTCAAGAATTTCCCTGTATTTAGTGCCATCCATCATTCCTTCAGTTCTGACCAGTTTCCCAGTCCCTGCCGATAAAAAACATCCCCACAGCATGATGCTGCCACCCCCCTGCTTCACTGTGGGGATAGGTGTTCTCAGGGTGATGAGAGTTGTGGGTTTGCGCCAGATATAGCGTTATCCTTGATGGCCAAAAAGCTACATTTTAGACTCATCTGATCAGAGTGCCTTCTTCTATATACTTGAGTAGTCTCCCACATGCCTTTTGGCAAAAACCAAACATGTTTGCTTATTTCTTTCTCGCCACTCTTCCGTAAAGTCCAGCTCTGTGGAGTGTACGGCGTAAAGTGATCCTACGGACAGATACTCCTAATCTCCACTGTGGAGCTTTGCAGCTCCTTCAGGGTTATCTTTGGTCTCTTTGATGTCTCTCTGATTAATGCCCTCCTTGCCTGGTCCGTGAGTTTTGGTGGGTGGCCCTCTCTTGGCAGGTTTGTTGTGGTGCCATATTCTTTCCATTTTTTAATAATGGATTTAACCTGTTCTGGCTGCACGCTGAATATTGAAAAAACTGGAAAATGTGTGCACATTTTCAAACGGCCTCCTAAGAAACTTTTTATTTTCCAATATGCATATATTTACTACTGTTGGATAGATAACAGTCTGTAGTTTCTAAAAAGGTTTGAATTGTTTCTCTAAGTCGAACAGAAATATTTTTACAGCCATTTTCCCAGCCGAATTGAGTTTCCCAAAATGCGATGTGTCTCTTTAAGACCTTCTCTATAAAAGGCCATTTGACTTGGGACAATAGGGACACGTCAGAGGTGTACGTCAGACTGTAATGCGGAAGTGAGAATTGAAAGGGGTCGAATATCTCGTCCCTGGACTGAATAACAGAACTTCTTGTGAGACATGCGCAGTTAAAATAAAAATCCGGGCGCGAAGGATAATTTGATCTCGGCTTCTGGAACAAGGTAGATAACTTTGAATATGATGCCTGACTACGATATTATTTGCTACATGTCACAAAATCATCCTAAAGGTTGTTTTTTCAATATACTTTAATTATATTATTGCAATTTATTCTGGACTTTAGATGTGAAACGACGGAAGAATTTTTTGAAGAAACGCTTTCTGGCGCAGCAATGCTACCGTGCTAGCTAACCAAAGAGGGAAATCTTTCGTTCTGGAACCCAACTAAAGACTCTACTGGACATTGGACCCCGTTACAACATTCTGATGGAGTACCAAGAAAGATAAGACCCAATTTGGGATGCTTTTTCATATATATGTCGAACTGTTGAATGCTAACGCTGCTAACTATGCTAGGCTAGCGCTTGACTAGAATCAATGCTGCCTTATGCTAGCTTATGATGTTAGCTAATATAACGATATATTGTGTTTTCGCTGTAAAACACTTCAAAAATCGGAAATGTTGTCTGTATTCACAAGATATCTGTCTTTCATTAGTTATCCACCATATGTTTTTCTGAAATGTTTTATGAGGTGTAATTAGTAGCCGACGTTGGTGTATGTATTTTCTCTGGCTACTCCCGGCTGGATTCAGACTGTAGCTATGTATTAGCATTTTTGGGTAGCATCAATGTAAAACTGATTTATAGCTAAAATATGCACTTTTTATGAACAAAACATAGATTTATTGTGTAACATGTTATATGACTGTCATCTGAGGTCGTTTTTTCTGGGCTCTTTAGGTTGGTTTTAGTTTATTTCGGTTGGTTGTGCATGCTACTTCAATCATAATTCATACTTCATAATCATAATTCATACGTGTCTGTCCACTTTTGTATTTGGTGGTGAGCTAACATAAATATATGTGGTGTTTTCTCTGTAAAACATTTAAAAAATCGGACATGTTGGCTGGATTGACAAGATGTTTATCTTTCAAATGCTGTATTGGACTTGTTAATGTGTAAAAGTTAAATATTTTTAAAAAATAGATTTTGAATTTCGCGCTCTGCAGCTGTTGTCATTTTCGGTCCGAGGTCGGGCTTGCACCCCAAACAGGTTAATGGTGCTCTGTGGGATGTTCAAAGTTTCTGATATTTTTTTATAACCCAACCCTGATCTGTACTTCTTCACAATCTTGTCCCTGACCTTTTTGGAGCGCTCCTTGGTCTTCATGGTGCCCCTTGCTTAGTGGTGTTGCAGACTCATTTCAGAACAGGTGTATATATACTGAGATCATGTGACAGATCATGTGACACTTAGATTGCACACAGGTAGACTTTATTTAACTAATTATGTTACTTCTGAAGGGAATTGGTTGCACCAGATCTTATTTAGGGGATTCATAGCAAAGGGGGTGAATACATATACACGCACCACTTTTCAGATTTTTTTCTTTAGACTTTTTTGAAACAAGTAATTTTTTTCATTTCACTTCACCAATTTTGGACTATTTTGTGGATGTAAATTACATTAAATCCAAATAAAAATCCATTTAAATGACAGGTTGTTATGCAAAAACATAGGAAATCGTCAAGGGGGTGAATACTTTTGCAAGGCACTGTAGCTAGTTAGGTAGCTAACGTTAGCTGGCTGGCTTGCTAGCTAACATTACGTGTATGATCTATGCAGTAATATTATTCATATCTCAGAAAATCATATCTCAGAAAAAGCATTGCTAATTATAGCCTCATGTTAGCTAGATTGCTAGCATTGAACCGAATTGGTTAGCTTTAGCTACCTGCAGCTTCGTGCATGGTAGTATGAGTTGGGATTATGGTTCATTGTTTAGCTGGCTAGCTAGCTACATGACAAAATAAAATACTGTATACATACATACATACATACATACATACATACATACATACATACATACATACATACATACATACATAAATAAACACAGAAACATTTAAACAGAAGGCATTTTGAGCCCAAACAAAAGACTCCAAGTAACCATTTCACTGTACCATTTACACCTCCTGTATACTGTGCATTTGAAAAGTAAACATATATTTAATTGATTTAATTGATATAGTGTGCAGATTAGGTTAAAGGCCAAGGATGTAAGAAGGGCTATATAAATACATTTGATTTGATTTGACTATGCCAGTAACCATTTCACTGTACCGTTTACACCTTCTGTATCCTACGTATGTGTTCAATAAACGTATATTTATTTGATATAGTGTGTGTTTACCAGAGATGGTAATGGAAAGAACAACATGACCGGCATCAAAGTCAGATTAGGTTAAAGGCCTTAAAGGCCAAGGCTGGTATAAAGTGTATTTTTTCTAGAACGTTTTGCTCCTACTTTCACCACTTTTAGTCTTGAAATCCTTGGTGGTTTACTACAGTACTGTATTTACTCTGTTTAGCATCACGTGTGAATCCTTACAGAGATGGGTGGGGCTAACGCTTAAGAGGGTGTGAACGATTGTAACAGTCCTGACCTGTTTTATGTTGTTTTTATGTGTTTATGGTCAGGGCGTTAGTTTTGGGTGGGCAGTCTATGTTATTTGTTTCTATGTTGGTTTTGGTTTGCCTGGTATGGCTCTTGATTAGAGGCAGGTGGTTTGCGTTTTCCTCTAATCAAGAGTCATATTTAGGTAGGGCATTCTCACTGTTTGTTTGTGGGTGATTGTCTCCTGTGTCCGTATGTATGTTCGTACCACATGGGACTGTAGCGTTTGTTTGTTTCGTTTCGTTTCGATGTCGTCTGTTTCCTGTACGTAAGTTTATGTTTAGTTATGTAAGTTTATGTTCAGGTTTCGTCAACGTCGTTTTCTTGTTTTGTAGTTTTGAAATTGTTTTGTTTCGTTTCGTGTTGCCATCGTGTTTATAATAAAGATGGCTTATTTCCCACAAGCTGCGTTTTGGTCTGAAGATCCTTCTCTCCTCACCTCATCCGAGGATGAGGAGAGCACCAGCCGTTACAGAATCACCCACCACGCTAAGACCAAGCGGCAAGGGAAAAATAAACGGAGTAAGGGACAGGAGAAAAACAAGGATTTCTGGACATGGGAACAGATAATGAATGGAGAAGGTCCCTGGGCTAAGGCAGGAGAAAATCGCCGTTCTCAGGAAGAAAGGGAGACAGCTAAAGCCCAGGAGCGGTGGTTTAAGGAGGCAGCAAGGAGACGTGGCTGGAAGCCCGAAAAGCCATGGGAACAGGTGGAGGCACTGAGGAGAGCAGAGGCTACCGGGGAGAGGAACCGGAGCTATGAGGGAACGCGTCTGGCACGGAAGCCGAAAAAGCCCGTAAGTAATTCCCAAAAATTTCTTGGGGGGGGGGCTAGGAGGTAGTGGGCCAAGGGCAGGTAGGAGACCTGCGCCCACTTCCCAGGCTTACCGTGGAGAGCGGGAGTACGGGCAGGCGCCGTGTTACGCAGTAGAGCGCACGGTGTCTCCTGTACGAGTGCATAGCCCAGTGCGGGTTATTCCACCTCCCCGCACTGGTAGGGCTAGATTGGGTATTGAGCCAGGTGTCATGAGGCCGGCTCAACGCGTCTGGTCTCCAGTGCGTCTCCTCGGGCCGGCATTCATGGCACCTGCCTTACGCATGGTTTCCCTGGTTCGCCTACATAGCCCGGTGCGGGTTATTCCACCTCCCCGCACTGGTCGGGCAACCGGGAGTATTCAACCAGGTAAGGTTGGGCAAGCTCAATGCTCAAGAGTGCCAGTACGCCTCCACGGTCCGGTATTTCCGGCACCACCTCCCCGCCCCAGCCTAGTACCTACAGTGTCTACACTACGCACTAGGCTACCAGTGCGTATCCTGACCCCTGTTCCTCCTCCACGCACTCTCCCTGTAGTGCGTGTATCTAGCCCGGTGCCTCCAGTTCCGGCCCCACGCACTAAGCTACCAGTGCGTCTCCAGAGCCCTGTACAAACTGTATCTTCTCCCCCTACTAATCCTGATGTGCTTGTCCTCAGCCCGGCGTCACCAGTGCCGGTACCTCGCATCAGGGATAGAGTAGGCTTTGAGAATACAGTGTGCCCTGTCCCTGCTCCCCGCACTAGTAGGAAGGTGCTTATCCTTAGCACGGTGCCTCCAGTTCCGGCACCACGCACCAGGTCTACAGTGCACCATATCCGGCCAGAGCCATCCGTCTCCCCAGCGCCATCTGAGCCATCTGTCTCCCCAGCGCCATCTGAGCCATCCGTCTCCCCAGCGCCATCTGAGCCATCCGTCTCCCCAGCGCCATCTGAGCCATCCGTCTCCCCAGCGCCGTCTGAGCCATCCGTCTGCCATGAGCCTACAAAGCCGCCCGTCTGCCATGAGCCTGCAAAGCCGCCCGTCTGCCATGAGCCTACAGAGCCGTCAGCCAGACAGGAGCCGCTAGAGCCGTCAGCCAGACAGGAGCCGCTAGAGCCGTCAGCCAGACAGGATCTGCCAGAGCCGCCAACCAGACAGGATCTGCCAGAGCCGCCAACCAGACAGGATCTGCCAGAGCCGCCAACCAGACAGGATATGCCAGAGCCGCCAGCGAGCCATGAGCAGCCAGAGCCGTCAGAGAGCCATGAGCAGCCAGAGCCGTCAGAGAGCCATGAGCAGCCAGAGCCGTCAGAGAGCCATGAGCAGCCAGAGCCGTCAGAGAGCCATGAGCAGCCAGAGCAGTCAGCCTGCCATGAGCGTCGAGAGCCGTCAGCCTGCCATGAGTGTCGAGAGCCGTCAGCCTGCCATGAGTGTCGAGAGCCGTCAGCCTGCCATGAGCGTAGAGAGCCGTCAGTCTGCCATGAGTGTCGAGAGCCGTCAGCCTGCATGGACCTGCCAGAGCCGTCCAGCCAGGACCTGCCAGAGCCGTCCAAACAGGACCTGCCAGAGTCCTTCAGCCGGGATCTGCCCCTTGTCCCGGTGCTGCCCCTTGTCCCGGTGCTGCCCCTTGTCCCGGTGCTGCCCCTTGTCCCGGTGCTGCCCCTTGTCCCGGTGCTGCCCCTTGTCCCGGTGCTGCCCCTTATTCCGGTGCTGGTCCTTATCCTGGTGCTGCCCCTTGTTCCGGTGCTGCCCCTTGTCCCGGTGCTACCCCTTGTCCCGGTGCTGCCCCTTGTCCCGGTGCTGGCTGTTTATTTAGGGGAAAGTAGTTTTAGGGTGGTCAGTGGAAGGGGTAGACAGAAGAGGGGAGTGACTATGGTGGTGTGGGGACAGCGTCCTGAGCCGGAACCACCACCGTGGTCAACTGCCCACCCGGACCCTCCCCTGGACTTTGTGCTGGTGCGCCCGGCGTTCGCACCTTGAGGGGGGGGGTACTGTAACAGTCCTGACCTGTTTTATGTTGTTTTTATGTGTTTATGGTCAGGGCGTTAGTTTTGGGTGGGCAGTCTATGTTATTTGTTTCTATGTTGGTTTTGGTTTGCCTGGTATGGCTCTTGATTAGAGGCAGGTGGTTTGCGTTTTCCTCTAATCAAGAGTCATATTTAGGTAGGGCATTCTCACTGTTTGTTTGTGGGTGATTGTCTCCTGTGTCCGTATGTATGTTCGTACCACATGGGACTGTAGCGTTTGTTTGTTTCGTTTCGTTTCGATGTCGTCTGTTTCCTGTACGTAAGTTTATGTTTAGTTATGTAAGTTTATGTTCAGGTTTCGTCAACGTCGTTTTCTTGTTTTGTAGTTTTGAAATTGTTTTGTTTCGTTTCGTGTTGCCATCGTGTTTATAATAAAGATGGCTTATTTCCCACAAGCTGCGTTTTGGTCTGAAGATCCTTCTCTCCTCACCTCATCCGAGGATGAGGAGAGCACCAGCCGTTACAACGATGCTGACTGGGTGTAGACAAAGAAGAGCTCTCCAGTAGGTGTACCCAAATGATAAACTTTCAAAACATAATTATAATATAAATAAATAAATAAATAATAAATATAATTACTTTCCCAATTGTTCCTCAACTGTGGTGTACTTTCAAAGTAGATTTACTTTCCCAAGTTTCCTCAACTGTGGTGTACTTTCAAAGTAGATTTACTTTCCCAAGTTTCCTCAACTGTGGTGTGTGATATATCATTTTATAGCTCTGAAGATCTACTTTTATCCAATGTAAAAAACACAATTTCAAATGTAGGACTGAATCCAGCTGGTCTGTCACATATGACCTTAAAATGCAGTTTTGGATAGAATAGAGCTGAATAGAATGAGCGGCTTTCAATAAAACCTTCTTCATGAAAAGGTGGATATTATTTTCCATGAAAATGTTGAAAGTAGTTTATTTGAATATACAGATCACACAATTTAGTCGTACAGCAGATGCTCTTATCCAGAACGACTTACAGTAGTGAGGATATACAGCTTTCATACTGGTTCCCCAGCGGGAATCAAACCCACAACCCTCGTGTTGTAGGCACCATGCTCTACCAACTGAGCCACACCTTACAGTGAGGGAAACAACCTCTGGTCAAGACCAGGTCAACAACACGAGGGTTGTGTTTGGTTAAAGTTTGGACACACCTACTCATTACAAGGGTTTTTCTTTATTGTTTACTATTTTCTACATTGTTGAATAATAGTGAAGACATCAAAACTGTGAAATAACACATATGGAATCATGTCCTCGATCCTGACTAGTCTCCCAGTCCCTGCCTCTGAAAAACACCTCTACAGCATGATGCTGCCACCACCATGCTTCACTGTAGGGATGGTGCCATGTTTCCTCCAGATGTGACGCTTGGCATTCAGACCAAAGAGTTGAATTGAATCTTGTTTCTTGTAGCACTTACTTCCGTCATCATGAACTTTGAGAGACTAGTCAAGGACCATATCAGCTCCACACTACCTGACATCCTAGACCCACTCCAATTTGCTTACCGCCCCAATAGGTCCACAGACGATGCAATCGCCAACACACTGCACACTGCCCTAACCCATCTGGATAAGAGGAATACCTATGTTAGAATGCTGTTCATCGACTACAGCTCAGCATTTAACACCATAGTACCCTCCAAACTCGTCATCAAGCTTGAGACCCTGGGTCTCGACCCCGCCCTGTGCAACTGGGTACTGGACTTCCTGACGGGCCGCCCCAGGTGGTGAGGGTAGGTAACAACATCTCCACCCCGCTGATCCTCAACACTGGGTCCCCACAAGGGTGCGTTCTGAGCCCTCTCCTGTACTCCCTGTTCACCCACGACTGCGTGGCCATGCACACCTCCAACTCAATCATCAAGTTTGCAGACGACACTACAGTGGTAGGCTTGATTACCAACAACGACGAGACGGCCTACAGGGAGGAGGTGAGGGCCCTCGGAGTGTGGTGTCAGGAAAATAACCTCTCACTCAACGTCAACAAAACAAAGGAGATGATCGTGGACTTGAGGAAACAGCAGAGGGAGGACCCCCCTATCCACATTGCTGGGACAGTAGTGGAGAGGGTAGAAAGTTTTAAGTACCTCGGTGTACACATCACGGACAAACTGAAATGGTCCACCCACACAGACAGTGTTGTGAAGAAGGCACAGCAGCGCCTCAGGAGGCTGAAGAAATTCGGCTTGTCACCAAAAACACATATGTTACATATGCACAATCGAGAGCATTCTTATTCATTTCTTTACACTTGTGTGTATAAGGTAGTAGTTGTGTAATTGTTAGGTTAGATTACTCGATATTAATGCATTGTCGGAACTAGAAGCACAAGCATTTCGCTACACTCGCATTTACATCTGCTAACCATGTGTATGTGACAAATACAATTTGATTTGATTTGATTTGTCCAAGAGTCTTTAAGTTCCTTCGGGAAACTCCAAGTGGGCCTTTTACTGAGGAGTGGCTTCCGTATGACCTGACTGGTGGAGTGCTGCAGAGATGGTTGTCCTTCTGGAAGTTTCTCCCATCTCCACAGAGGAACTCTAGAGCACTGTCAGAGTCACCATCGGGTTCTTGGTCACCTCCCTGACCAAGGTCCTTCTCCTCCGATTGCTCAGTTTGACCAGGCAGCCAGCTCTAGGACGAGTCTTGGTGGTTCCAAACTTCTTCCATTTAGAATGTTCTTGGGGACTTCAATGCTGCAGACATTTTTTTGTACCCTTCCCCAGATCTGTGCCTCGACACGATCCTGTCTCTGAGCTCTATGGACAACTCCTTCGACCTCATGGCTTGGTTTTTGCTTTCACATGCACTGTCAACCGTGGGACCTCACATAAAGTGGGAAGAAAAAGTATGTGAACCCTTTAGAATTACCTGGATTTCAGAAAAAGTTGTCATAACATTTGATCTGATATCTAAGTCACAGCAATAGACAAACACAGTCTTCTTTAAACTAATAAGACACAAACAATTAGAATTCACAAACACAAACAATTCCACAGAATATTTTGCCAGTAGCGCTGTGGAACATCCAGCTGCTCTTTTGCGAACTTCAGACGTGTTTTTTTTGGACATAAGTGGCTTCTTCCGTGGTGTCCTCCAATGAACACCATTCTTGTTAAGTATTTTCTAGGATTCTTCTTAACCTCATTGAACATTCTGCGCTGTGCTCTTGCAGTCATCTTTGCAGGACGGCCACACCTAGGGAGAGTGGCAATAGTGCTGAAATTTCTCCATTTATAGACATTTTGTCTTACCGTGGACTGATGAACATTAGACTGACTTTTGTAATCCTTTTGTAATCCTTTCCAGCTTTATGCAAGGCAACAATTCTTAATCTTAGGTCTTCTGAGATCTCTTTTGTTCGAGCCATGGTTCACATCAGGCAAAGCTTCTTGTGAATATCTAACAAAAATGTTGCTAGTGTTTTTTATAGGGCAAGGCATCTCTAACCAACATCTCCAATCTCGTCTCATTGATTGGACTCCAGGTCAGCTGACTCCTGATTCCAATTAGCTTTTATAGAAGTCATTAGCCTTGGGCTTCACATACTTTTCCCAACCTACACTGTGAATGTTTAAATTATGTATTCAAGCCAGACAAGAAAAATACTATAATTTGTGTGTTATTAGTTTTAAGCACACTGTGTTTGTCTGTTGTTGTTAAAATCAGATCAAATGTTATGTCAAATGTATGCATAAATCCAGGTATTTCCAAAGGGTTCACATATTTTTTCTTGCCACTGTAAACAGGTGTGGGCCTTTCCAAATCATGTCCAATCAATTGAATTTACCACAGATGGACTCCAATCAAGTTGTAGAAACATCTCAAGGATGATCAATGGAAACAGGGTGAACCTGAGCTCAATGTCGAGTCTCATAGCAAAAGGTCTGAATACTTATGTAAATGTGATTTTTCAGTTTTCAATTAGTCATAAATGTACAAAAAAAATACTAAAAACCTGTTTTTGCTTTGTCATTATGGGGTAGTGTTTGCAGATTGTTGAGTAATTTTCTTGATTTAATCAATTTTAGAATAAGACTGTAACGTAACAAAATGGGGGAAAAGTCAAGGGGTATGAATACTTTCCAAAAGGCACTGTATATAATATATATATCAGATTTATTAAATCCTCCATACTGTACATATTAAAGGGAATTCATTTTAGATAACAGGCCATTTAAATTTCAATATTGGTGCACAAGTTCTACTTAGAGTATTAAAGGGACACAAAAGGCAGTAATTTCTTGGAACTTCCCAGGTGTGTTTCACTATGCAGGATCATTTAGAGAGTCACTATGCAGGATCATTTAGAGAGTCACTATGCAGGATCATTTAGAGAGTCACTATGCAGGATCATTTAGAGAGTCACTATGCAGGATCATTTAGAGAGTCACTATGCAGGATCATTTAGAGAGTCACTATGCAGGATCATTTAGAGAGTCACTATGCAGGATCATTCAGAGAGTCACTATGCAGGATCATTCAGAGAGTCACTATGCAGGATCATTCAGAGAGTCACTATGCAGGCTCATTCAGAGAGTCACTATGCAGGATCATTCAGAGAGTCACTATGCAGGATCATTTAGAGAGTCACTATGCAGGATCATTCAGAGAGTCACTATGCAGGATCATTTAGAGAGTCACTATGCAGGATCATTTAGAGAGTCACTATGCAGGATCATTCAGAGAGTCACTATGCAGGATCATTTAGAGAGTCACTATGCAGGATCATTTAGAGAGTCACTATGCAGGATCATTTAGAGAGTCACTATGCAGGATCATTTAGAGAGTCACTATGCAGGATCATTTAGAGAGTCACTATGCAGGATCATTTAGAGAGTCACTATGCAGGATCATTTAGAGAGTCACTATGCAGGATCATTTAGAGAGTCACTATGCAGGATCATTTAGAGAGTCACTATGCAGGATCATTTAGAGAGTCACTATGCAGGATCATTTAGAGAGTCACTATGCAGGATCATTTAGAGAGTCACTATGCAGGATCATTTAGAGAGTCACTATGCAGGATCATTCAGAGAGTCACTATGCAGGATCATTCAGAGAGTCACTATGCAGGATCATTTAGAGAGTCACTATGCAGGATCATTCAGAGAGTCACTATGCAGGATCATTTAGAGAGTCACTATGCAGGATCATTTAGAGAGTCACTATGCAGGATCATTCAGAGTCACTATGCAGGATCATTCAGAGAGTCACTATGCAGGATCATTTAGAGAGTCACTATGCAGGATCATTTAGAGAGTCACTATGCAGGATCATTCAGAGAGTCACTATGCAGGATCATTCAGAGAGTCACTATGCAGGATCATTTAGAGAGTCACTATGCAGGATCATTTAGAGAGTCACTATGCAGGATCATTCAGAGAGTCACTATGCAGGATCATTTAGAGAGTCACTATGCAGGATCATTTAGAGAGTCACTATGCAGGATCATTTAGAGAGTCACTATGCAGGATCATTTAGAGAGTCACTATGCAGGATCATTTAGAGAGTCACTATGCAGGATCATTTAGAGAGTCACTATGCAGGATCATTTAGAGAGTCACTATGCAGGATCATTCAGAGAGTCACTATGCAGGATCATTTAGAGAGTCACTATGCAGGATCATTTAGAGAGTCACTATGCAGGATCATTTAGAGAGTCACTATGCAGGATCATTTAGAGAGTCGCTATGCAGGATCATTTAGAGAGTCGCTATGCAGGATCATTTAGAGAGTCGCTATGCAGGATCATTTAGAGAGTCACTATGCAGGATCATTTAGAGAGTCACTATACAGGATCATTTAGAGAGTCACTATACAGGATCATTTAGAGAGTCACTATGCAGGATCATTTAGAGAGTCACTATGCAGGATCATTTAGAGAGTCACTATTACAACGTGTCTCGCTGGCTGACGGCTGTCCACATAACTAGATCTGGCCATGAGTCCGGCTGGACAGTGATGTTCAATGAAATGGACCTTGATAGGAGTCGGGTCCATTAGTGGGAGGTTTAGGGTTGACTTGACACGCACACACACACACCTGGAGAACATTCTGGGGGGAGGGAGGGTGATTGTGAGGATGGAGGGACGGAAGAGGGAGGGAGGATGGAGGAAGGGAGAGAGGAGACAGATGCCACCAAATCTGCTGTGATGGGAAATCTGTGTATGGTGTCCGCCCGTCGTTCAGACAGCCAGCCAGACCCGGGTCGTGGCACTGCGACGGCGTTGGACAAGAGTAAATAGCAGGAAGTGACAGATGATAGGGACGTGCTCTACCAGGAAATCGAATACGTCTCGCTTAATGCTCCTGAAATGATACGTCAATCTCACACTGCTTCTGGGTGGACATGTTTATTTTCCTACCCTGCCCCCCCCCCCTTACCTTATTACACTGTCAGAGAGGCAGGAGGAGGACATGTGACTGGGACAGCCTGGACGCTGCCACCCTATCAGAGAGGCAGGAGGAGGGCAGGTGACTGGGACAGCCTGGACACTGCCACCCTGTCAGAGAGGCAGGAGGAGGACAGCTGACTGGGACAGCCTGGACACTGCCACCCTGTCAGAGAGGCAGGAGGAGGACAGCTGACTGGGACAGCCTGGACACTGCCACCCTGTCAGAGAGGCAGGAGGAGGACAGCTGACTGGGACAGCCTGGATGCTGCCACCCTATCAGAGAGGCAGGAGGAGGGCAGGTGACTGAGACAGACTGAACGCTGCCACCCTGTCAGAGAGGCAGGAGGAGGGCAGGTGACTGGGACAGCTTCAACGCTGCCACCATGTCAGAGAGGCAGGAGGAGGACAGGTGAATGGGACAGCCTGGACACTGCCACCTTATCAGAGAGGCATGAAGAGGGCAGGTGACTGGGACAGCCTGGACACTGCCACCTTATCAGAGAGGCAGGAAGAGGGCAGGTGACTGGAGCTGATGGAAAACTTTCACCTCGACTGTCCGTACCAGCATGAAGACTTAGATAAAGTATCAGTGGCGTTTACAGACCTTCCAGGGGCCAGGGGCTCACATACCTTCCAGGGGCCAGGGGCTCACAGACCTTCCAGGGGCCAGGGGCTCACAGACCTTCCAGGGGCCAGGGGCTCACAGACCTTCCAGGGGCCAGGGGCTCACAGACCTTCCAGGGGCCAGGGGCTCACAGACCTTCCAGGGGCCAGGGGCTCACAGACCTTCCAGGGGCCAGGGGCTCACATACCTTCCAGGGGCCAGGGGCTCACATACCTTCCAGGGGCCAGGGGCTCACATACCTTCCAGGGGCCAGGGGCTCACAGACCTTCCAGGGGCCAGGGGCTCACATACCTTCCAAGGGCCAGGGGCTCACAGACCTTCCAGGGGCCAGGGGCTCACATACCTTCCAGGGGCCAGGGGGTTCACAGAGCTTCCAGGGGCCAGGGGCTCACAGACCTTCCAGGTGCTCACAGACCTTCCAGGGGCCAGGGGCTCACAGACCTTCCAGGGGCCAGGGGCTCACATACCTTCCAGGGGCCAGGGGATCACATACCTTCCAGGGGCCAGGGGCTCACAGACCTTCCAGGGGCCAGGGGCTCACAGACCTTCCAGGGGCCAGGGGATCACAGACCTTCCAGGGGCCAGGGGCTCACAGACCTTCCAGGGGCCAGGGGCTCACAGACCTTCCGGGGGCCAGGGGCTCACATACCTTCCAGAGGCTCACATACCTTCCAGGGGCCAGGGGCTCACAGACCTTCCAGGGGCCAGGGGCTCACAGACCTTCCAGGGGCCAGGGGCTCACAGACCTTCCAGGGGCCAGGGGCTCACAGACCTTCCAGGGGCCAGGGGCTCACAGACCTTCCAGGGGCCAGGGGCTCACAGACCTTCCAGGGGCCAGGGGCTCACATACCTTCCAGGGGCCAGGGGCTCACAGACCTTCCAGGGGCCAGGGGCTCACAGACCTTCCAGGGGCCAGGGGCTCACAGACCTTCCAGGGGCCAGGGGCTCACAGACCTTCCAGGGGCCAGGGGCTCACAGACCTTTTAGGGGCCAGGTGATCAAAATGAAAATCATAATTTCCTAACTTCCCTTAATTAGCATATACAGTACCTATTTAAATCTGCAACAACACACTCACTCATCATCATTTGTAAGTTACTTACAGTGCCTCCAAAAGACATGATTGACAACAAGATGGTATAGGCTATCATCTGATCATTGATGTTAATGATTTATGTAAATCTGCTAGTTAGCTAGCCTGATCATTTGTTTTACTGATTGTCATGTCTCTTCTATGCTCTTAAATAATAACTTCATCATATAGACTAATATACATCGTCTTTTAACTAATAATATATACCTGGAGGTTAGTGTGGATATTTTAGCAGCCTATGGTGGTTAGTTAAAGCATAGACAACCTGTGTTCAGTTCATCATTTGTAAATCTTAAGGTGCCGGAACAAACAGTGAGCATGAGAGTAGGTTAACCTGGGGAGCTCTGAGATACAGGGACATGAGAGTAGGGTGACCTGAGAAGGTCTGGAATACCAGAACATGAGAGTAGGTTAACCTGGGGAGCTCTGAGATACAGGGACATGAGAGTAGGGTGACCTGAGAAGGTCTGGAATACCAGAACATGAGAGTAGGTTAACCTGGGGAGCTCTGAGATACAGGGACATGAGAGTAGGGTGACCTGAGAAGTTCTGGAATACCAGAACATGAGAGTAGGTTAACCTGGGGAGCTCTGAGATACAGGAACATGAGAGGAGGGTGACCTGGGGAGCTCTGAGATACAGGAACATGAGAGGAGGGTGACCTGGGGAGCTCTGAGATACAGGAACATGAGAGGAGGGTGACCTGAGGAGCTCTGAGATACAGGAACATGAGAGGAGGTTGACCTGAGGAGCTCTGAGATACCAGAGCTTTATAATAAAGCATTGTATTTGCGTAGTGGCATAGAGTAGTAGAGGAGAGGCACTTACAGAAGATGCTCACAAGGGGCCCATTTTTAGTAGCCTCGGGTATGGAGAAATGTGACCTTTTATGAACATGTCATGCAATTCTACTTTTACATGAATGGAGACGACGGCAGAATATTGTTTAATATTGCACAAATATTCGAAATGACAGGCTACTTTGACACTGACGAACTGAAAATCTGTGATCAATTTAAACGACCATGTCTTGAATCCATCAATAGCCTAGGCCTAGGTGTATGGAAACACATACTGTTCAATATGAGGAGGAAATTCCAGCCCTTTCTAGTTTCACTGACTCAATGATGCGCAGCTCTCTCACCAGCCGTGGCCGCGCTCTCTCACCAGCCGTGGCCGTGCTCTCTCACCAGCCATGGCCGTTCTCTCTTACCAGCCATGTTCTTGCTCTCTCACCAGCCGTGGCCGCACTCTCTCACCAGCCGTGGCCGTGCTCTCTCACCAGCCATGGCCGTTCTCTCTCACCAGCCATGGCCGTTCTCTCTCACCAGCTATGGCCGTTCTCTCTCACCAGTCATGGCCGTTCTCTCTCACCAGCCATGGCCGTTCTCTCTCACCAGCCGTGGCCGTGCTCTCTCACCAGCCATGGCCATTCTCTCTCTCACCAGCCATGGCCGTGCTCTCTCACCAGCCGTGGCCGTTCTCTCTCACCAGCCGTGGCCGCACTCTCTCACCAGCCATGGCCGCGCTCTCTCACCAGCCGTGGCCGCGCTCTCTCACCAGCCGTGGCCGCGCTCTCTCACCAGCCGTGGCCGCGCTCTCTCAACAGCCGTGGCCGCGCTCTCTCACCAGCCATGGCCGTTCTCGCTCAACAGCCGTGGCCGCGCTCTCTCACCAGCCGTGGCCGCGCTCTCTCACCAGCCGTGGCCGCGCTCTCTCAACAGCCGTGGCCGGGCTCTCTCACCAGCCATGGCCGTTCTCGCTCAACAGCCGTGGCCGCGCTCTCTCACCAGCCATGGCCGTTCTCTCTCACCAGCCATGTTCTTGCTCGCTGACCAGCCATAGCCGTGCTAACTCACCAGCCATGGCCTATCCACTCCTGCAAAAATTACTTGGTAAAACAATGTGAGCTCGATAAGCTTATTTGGAAGTGGATCAAATATCTTGTTAGCCTACAGCAAACAGATTAGTAGAGTCTTCTCTTTTCAGCAGGACACATTTGCTTTACTTCCTGTGTTTTCCTGTGATTGTATTTGAAATATTGCGAAGGTCTGTTTTGTCTGCATGCCGCTCACTAACAGATTTGCTGCACGTTCCCGACTGTAGGCTATGCCTTGTTATTGGTTGTACACACAATCCACAGCTAGGATATTTGTTTTAAAGAAGCTATTGATCCTCTGTTGCTAAACTTTAGGCCAACTCATTGCGTATTAGGCTATTCTGAAGTATTACATTTC
This sequence comes from Salvelinus fontinalis, assembly GCF_029448725.1. Lineage (NCBI taxonomy): Eukaryota > Metazoa > Chordata > Actinopteri > Salmoniformes > Salmonidae > Salvelinus > Salvelinus fontinalis. Next base: position 17,641,710 of record NC_074697.1, on the reverse strand, counting down.
TTTCTGAATAGACAGCAGTAGTTCTAGAACTTTGGCAAATTGATTTAAATTCATCAGGGGTTCAGCAGGACCTCCTGCACCCGTCCCACAGCTCTGATTCTATAAGGGGATACATGATGAAGAGGAGCAGGACCTCCTGCACCCGTCCCACAGCTCTGATTCTATAAGGAGATACATGATGAAGAGCTGCAGCCAATCAGACCGAATATTGATGATGATGTAATTCAGGTGATAATAAAAGTTAGGCTACTGTGGAAACTTTCTACACACACTGGATATTTAAAATAGGAAGCTTTCTACACACACTGGATATTTAAAATAGGAAGCTTTCTACTGGATCGGTGATCACATTTCAAGCCGTGCTTGTTTGGATACCAGGCAGGTGCAGGGCAGGCTGGGTAACAGACACAATCGGGAGCGTGTGAGGTCTGTTCAGGGCAGAGTGAGTAACAGACACAACCGGGAGCATGTGAGGTCTGTTCAGGGCAGAGTGGGTAACAGACACAACCGGGAGCATGTGAGGTCTGTTCAGGGCAGAGTGGGTAACAGACACAACCGGGAGCATGTGAGGTCTGTTCAGGGCAGAGTGGGTAACAGACACAACCGGGAGCGTGTGAGTTATATTCAGGGCAGACTGGGTAACAGACACAACCGGGAGCGTGTGAGGTCTGTTCAGGGCAGAGTGGGTAACAGACACAACCGGGAGCATGTGAGGTCTGTTCAGGGCAGACTGGGTAACAGACACAACCGGGAGCGTGTGAGGTCTGTTCAGGGCAGACTGGGTAACAGACACAACCGGGAGCATGTGAGGTCTGTTCAGGGCAGACTGGGTAACAGACACAACCGGGAGCATGTGAGTTATATTCAGGGCAGACTGGGTAACAGACACAACCGGGAGCGTGTGAGGTCTGTTCAGGGCAGACTGGGTAACAGACACAACCGGGAGCATGTGAGGTCTGTTCAGGGCAGAGTGGGTAACAGACACAACCGGGAGCGTGTGAGGTCTGTTCAGGGCAGACTGGGTAACAGACACAACCGGGAGCATGTGAGGTCTGTTCAGGGCAGAGTGGGTAACAGACACAACCGGGAGCATGTGAGGTCTGTTCAGGGCAGACTGGGTAACAGACACAACCGGGAGCGTGTGAGTTATATTCAGGGCAGACTGGGTAACAGACACAACCGGGAGTATGTGAGTTATATTCAGGGCAGACTGGGTAACAGACACAACCGGGAGCGTGTGAGTTCTGTTCAGGGCAGACCAACGGACGACGGAGTAAAGGTAGCGAGCTTGACAACATCACAACGACTTGGGGGCAGTGGGTTCAGAACAACATCGACAAAAACGTAATACAAAAATAAATGCATTATAACACCACCCAAAGAGGCACTTGGCAAGCGGGAGGGGCGGTGAGACCTCTTCCTGTGCATGTGTCTGTACATTGTACAGGAAGGACAGTCACTGGTTTGCGGTGGAGGCTGTTAATTAGACAACGGCTCATAATATTGTCTAGATTTGATACCATTCCACTGATTCCTCTCCATCCATTACAAACAAGCCCGTCGTCCTTATGACCTCTACATGACCTCTACATGACCTCTACATGACCTCTACATGACCTCTACATGATCTCTACATGACCAATA